>NC_051294.1:0-309668 GCF_900681995.1 Plasmodium vinckei vinckei
CATACCAATTATATTTCGTTAAACATTCTGTACTTATTTTATGGCAATTATCTAAATTACCTTAAATGGAGAGTTGCTTAATATACTTTTTCCATATGTATATATGATACATTTATACAAAAAATGCTATTATTACTATAATCCTTAAAGCATATAAATAGTCATTTTTAAAATATATTAAATATTTATATACTTGTTTCTTATAATATATAATGCAGTTTTTTCTATAATTATAACATTTACAAATTAAGTTGCATGCTCCATTTCCTATGCAAATTACATAAATTTATATTATTTTTATTTCATATACTTCAATTTAGAAATATATTTTATTGGGTTATCTTATAATATATTTTAAGCATCTTTCTACGGTTTAAAATAAACAATTAGTACTGAAACCGTATTATTGCGTCATTTTAAGCTTAAATAAATCTTTGAATGCAAACCATTTTTAAAATAATAATTAGTAAATATTAAATATATAAAACATAAATAACTATTGATGCAAATTTTAAAGCATAATAAAAAATATGTGTAATTAGGTTGTTATATTACACTTTGAGAGGAAAAATATATGATATATTTGCTCTTATAATATATAAGTTTAGATAAATATTCTTTAAATGTATTATATAGTTCATTTTATCTTATATATTTTATTTCTATAGTTATCAATGTATATGATCCAAGTATTTTATTAAAAACCCTAAGATAAAATAATGCTATTTTAAATTTAAAAAGTTGCAATTTACTAAGAACTGATAATATAACACATGCTAATATGGAATAATAAAAAGATATTTAACATGTTTTGAATTTTTAACCCTTCTCGATCGATCCAGTTTTTTAAAATATAAAGCCGTATATCCCCAAATTTATCATATAAATAATGTTTTCCCTTTTATAATTAAAAAAATAAATTAATAAATGGACGGGGTCGGCTGAATAGCATTCTCTATATTAATTAATTCCATTTTCTTATCACCTAAATTTACAAATGTTTTTATGTTTTTTCTTTACTTCCATTTTCCCCACAATTTCTCATAATAAATATTAAAGTATTTAAATCGACGTTATTTTATAAAATCAAATCGATGCTCTGAAATCATCTGTCTATATCGATTCCGACATTTGATCGATTGCCCCATAACCATTAACCGCAAATTAACAAAAAATACATAATTAAGACAATTACCATTAAGTTATATTAACACGAAATTCAATTGTTATAATTTGTCCTATATATATTTAAAACAATTTGTTAAACAATAAATATTATCAAATTATTAAAAATTATACAAATTAAATTCAATGGGATACTTAACCTTAACCCATTTATGGGTTCCACAAACACTATCTTATCCCTGACCCACAACATAAAAATTATATAAAAAATATGCAAAAATAATGAAAAATACAATAATATATACATATAGATTTATATTTTATTGATTGTATTATTTAAATGCTTTTAGAAACCCAAAAATTATGATCCAAAATTATGATCAAAATTTTCTTATTTCCAAATAGACATATTCTTAACATATATCAAGCATTATTACGATTTTTGGAATTATCACTACTCTTCGAATCATATATTAAGTTTCATTTTCTTCTTTATATTTTTTAATTTTTTTCTTATAAATGGTCTTTGAAATAGTTTATCAATTCCAAATAATGAATACTAATATAAAAATGGAAAAATTATTATATATTTTTTGATAAACGCATATAAGGGATCACAAAAATATAATTTAAATATTATAGTTTTTAATTCTTTATTATTTACCTTATACGCAACTCCCAAGAAAACCGGTATTGCAAATGTCGATAAACCTGGAATTACTGTGTTTAATATCGACGAACTTGATGATGTAGCTTCAGAAGTCTGCTCCAATATTTTTTCAGCACCTTTTCCAGGACTGTCTACAGTATTTACTACAGGATTTTCTTTGGGGGTTAATTCTGGAAGAGGTGGAAAATTGTAAGATTGATTTTTATTATAATATATATTTTTTAATTTTTTATAATCATCTGATAATGTAGACAATATTTGAGTATATAGACTGCCTTTTATATTCTTAGGATCATTATTGAGTTTTTCAAATTGATTAGCAAAACTTTTAGCATTATTCAAACGATTATTGTAATCCCAATATTCATCATAAAATACATAATACAAATAAAATAATATATGAAATGGACCAGTAGATTTAGATATTTCATTAATATTTATATTCATCAAATCTTTTTTTTTATCTATAATATCCTTATAAGTCGTAGTATCATCATCTTTTATTTTCTTATAATAATCCTTATTTGTTTCTATATATTTATCATAAAAATCATTTAAATTTTTGACTGTATTTTTTGAATATATATTTAGTTTATAACTTAACCATAAAATAGCGTATTCGGCAAGTTTATCATATTCTAAATTATACTTATCCTTTAAATGTTTTAGCAAATGAATAACACCAGAACTAGCCATTTTTAAATAATCATTATGACAATTACCATTTCCTGAGTCATTCTCGTAATGACAATATTTGTGTATTAAATTTGGGCATTTTGAATTAACTGTTAATTGACCATTATAGCTCTCCCCAAAATAGGTATTGATCGTATAAATGTCATAATACTACAAATATATTTTATTAATTAAACAAAAAATGTATTAATATAAATGCTAATCAAATGAAAATTAATATAATTTATGGGGGATACAACATATAAAACACATGCGAAGATAATATTTTATTTAAAAAATTGTATACCGTATTCTTAAAATTAGAACATGGATTTGCCATAATTTGAAGATTATGAGGGATAATAATATTTATATATATTACGTAAATATTTGTTGTATCTATTTAAGCTCTTTGCATAGCAATTATCTTTCGTTAAACATGCTATACTTATTTTATGACAATTATCTAAATTACCTTAAATGGAGATTTGCTTAATATACTTTTGTAATATGTATATATGATACATTTATACAAAAAATACTATTATTACTATAATCCTTAAAGTACATAAATAGTCATTTTAAAAATATATTACAGTTTTATATAGTTGTTTCTTATAATATTGATTTTTACAAAATTATAGTATTTTTAAATTAAGTTACATGCTCCATTTCTATTCAAATTAGATAATATTATATTATTTGGATTTAATATAGATAAATTCATGGCCAATTTTAATATGTTCAATAACTTTATTTTTATTTCTATATACTTCAATTTAGAAATATAACATATTGGGCTATTTTATAATTTATTTTGAGCATCTTTCCTATGGTTTAAAATAACAATTACCATTGAACCCGTATATATTGATCTATTTATAAACTTAAATAATTCTTATATACATATTATTTTTTAAATAATACTTAGTAATATTAAATATGTAACACATAAATAAATATTGATGTAAATTTTAAAGCATAATAAAAAAATAGGTGTAATTAGATTGTTATATTGCACTTTAAAAGGAAAAATATAAGGTATGTTTTCTCTTTTAATAAATGAATTTAGTTAAACATTCGTTAAATGTTTTCCACAGTTCATTTTTATCTCATATGTTCTACTGTTATAGTTATCAATGTATATACATTCAAGTAATTTATTAAAAATTCGATGATAAAACAATGCTGCTTGTGATCAAAGATGATTCACAAACACTAATAAATAATACATTCTAATATGGAATAATAAAAATAAATTTAACATTAATTGAATTTTTAACCTTTTTTCTATTTATATAGTTTTTTAGAATATAAAACCACATATGTCAAATCGTATCTTTAACAAAATATATAACATTGATATCTCTATAATGCGTTATTATTTATCACTGGTTTATTACTCATTCAATAAAACAAATATTTATATATCGGTATTAGAAAATACCATTATATTTATATAATAATTTTTACTAAATATTTATAGAAACAATTATATGCAACATATAGCAGGAGTTTATATGGGTATTTTTTAATCATTCATTATGTTAGTAACGCTTTCATTCCTATAATTATATAAACAAATTTAAAATTAAACGGACCACAATAACAACATCATCTTTATATATATATTATAATTATATAAATATATATTTTAATTATACTTATGAGTTTATTTACCTATAATAATAAACAAATTTACATATTTATCATTTTTAATACTTATGTTGAGTTATAAAATCGAGCTCACAGAATATGAACCCAAAAATAAAAGGAATCAATTAAACTTATCATATATATAATAGTATTTTATTTTATAAACAAAAAAAATTAACAAAAAAATTAATTAATAAATGGTACAGGGTTATCCTGGATATGTATTTATACGTTTAATAATCACATTTTCTCATCAACTCAACGATTTTTTTTTATATCCATTACTTTCGTTATTTATCATCCGATTCAGGTGGTATTGAAAGGCGAATCATAATAAATTATTTTCTTGTATTTCTCATTCTTCTTCCTCAGTTTATCACATTAAATATTAAATTATTTAAATCAACGTTATCTTATAGAATCAAATCGATGCTCTGGATTCATCTGTCTATATCGATTCCGAGATTTTATCGATTGGGCCATAAACCATTAACCACAAATTAACAATAAATATAAAAAATACATAGTTCACCACATTTACCATTAAGTTATATTAACATGAAATCCAATTATTATAATTTGCCCTATACATATTTTTAATAACTCATTTTCTATATGTATTTAAAGCAATTCCCTAAACTAATACATAATAAAATTATACAAAATTAAATTCATTATAGCACTTAACCCTAGAGAGAATATAGGTTTCGCAAACACACCATAAACACTGACTCAGAACATAAAACTATATAAGAATCATGCAGAATACAATAATATGCATATATAACTTTATATTTTATTAATTATATTATTTAATTATTCTTATAAACCCCAAAATTATATATTTCCAATAGACATCTTCTTAACATATATCAATAATTATTACTATTCCTGGAATAATCACTGTTCTTCGAATCATATATAATTATTCATTTTCTTCGTTATTTTTTTTATTTTTTCTCTTAAATATTGTCTTTGAAGTTGTTTATCAAATCCAAATAATGAATACTAAAATAAAATGTTAAGAAGCATATCATGTTAAAGTTTGCATATATTTAATGAAAATAATTTTGAATATTATATTTATAAATTTCTTATCATTTACCTTATATGCAATTCCCAAGAAAATTGGTATTGCAAATATCAATAAAGCTGGAATTAATTTGCTTGCTATCGACGAGCTTGATGATGTAACCTCAGAACCTTGTAAAGAAAGGTGTGGATTATTTTGTACATGACTTGGCGTAGAAGTTTCTACCGAAACTTGTGTTGTTTTTGTCGTTAGAAGAGGTGGAATACTGGTACAACCAGTGCATTTTTCAGCACAATATATTTTAAAATTATCATAATTATTTGATAAACTAGGCAATAATGTTGTATGTGAACTGTCATCAGTATCAAAATCATTATTATTAAGAAGTTCTTGATATTCATCAAAAAATATTTTAGCTTTTCCATAATATTGGGTGCAATCTGATATATCCTTATTAATATCATCGTACATGCTACATAATGATTTTAATAAATTATAAAATTTAGATATAATCCCCTTATTCACATTCATCAAATATTTCGTATTATTTATAAGATCATCAATAATGTTAGAATAATCTTTAGTATTAGTTGAAACCAAGGTATGTCCTCCACGTTGATTTTTATATTGATCATAAAAGTCATTTAAATTGCTGATGGAATTATCAGGTTTTAGGTTTAACATATAAATTAACCATATGGTAATATATTTGTTAATATTCATATTATTTGGTATATCATCCTCAATCGAATCAAGATCATAAATTGTTTTAATAAGGGATATCCATCCAGCCATAATTTTATCATTATCATTCTCACAATTGTCATTTTCACAATTATTATTACAATAGGTTTGGCAAATTTCATTATCATTAAATTGATAGTTTCCACCATTTAATGTATCGGGAAAATCCTTCCAAAAAACATTAAAAATTTGACACTAAAAAAACAATTAAAAGCAATTATTAGAAATATAGATTACTAAAATAAAGTTTAATGGCATTTACATATAATAAAATATCAAAAATGTAAAGGAAAACATTTTTATTAAAAAATGCATATACCAATTGGGCATCCATTATAATGAATTTTTAGTATTGATTTGTAAAATGAGTAGAACCATACTGATTTTATATACATTGCGTCAAACATGTAACACAAATACTTTAACCCTATATATAAAAACTGCCTGTAGTTAAATATATTATAAGGTGTTCAATAATTTAATTAATATAGAATACCAAAATAATGATATTAGTAAATAAACGTTATATTTCTGTTTATGATAAATAACTAAATTACCTTAAATAGAAGGTCGATTATACACTTTTTCCATATGTATATGATGCATTTATACAAAAAATGCTATTATTACTATAATCCTTAAAAAAATATAAATACTTATTTAATACAATATATTACAGATTTATATATCTGTTTCTTATAATATAGATTTTTCTAAAATTATAGATTTTTAAATTAAGTTACATGTTCCATTTTCAATTCAAATTAGATAAATTTATATTATTTTTATTTAATATCGATAAATTCATAACCAATTTTAATAAATCCAATAACATTATTTTTAAACCTATATGCTTCAATTTAGAAATATATTTTATTGGGTTATCTTATAATATATATTGAGCATCTTTTCTACGGTTTAAAATAACAATTAGCACTGAACCCATATTTATGAGCTATTTATAAGGTTAAATAAGATCTTGAATGCAAACAATTTTTAAAATCATACTTAGTAAATATTAAACATATAACACAAATAAGTATTGATGCAAATTTTAAAGTATAATAGAAAGTTATGTGCAATTAGATTGTTATATTGGACTTTGAGAGGACAAAATATAATATATTTTCTCTTTTTATATATATAATATTCGCTAAATGTTATGTATTGCTCATTTTATCTTATATATTTTACTTCTATAGTTATCAATGTATATATATTCAAGTAATTTATTAAAAACCCTAAGATAAAATAATGTTATTTTAAATTTAAAAAGTTGTAATTACTATGTACTGATAATATAGTCCATGGTAATATGGAATAATAAAAAGACATTTAACACGAATTGAGTCTTTAACTCTTTCTCCATCAATCCCATTTTTTATAATATAAAACTGTATATCCCCTAATTTATCATTAACAATATATGTAACATTGATACATTTGTAATGCACTATTATATGCTGTTGATTCATTATTCAATCAATAAAACAAACATTCATTCATCTATGTTAGAAAGTATCATATATAATTTTTTACTGAATATTTATAGAAAACAATTGTATGTAGCATATAACAAGGAATTAATGGAGGCAATTATTATATTTTTTAAAAATATACTATTAATTTTTACAATAATAAATGATTTTATAAAAAATATATTTTTTATTCATTCATTATTTTAATAATGTTTTTATTCTTAGAATTATATAAATAAATATATAATTGAAAATTAAGTGAACCATTCTAACAACATCATCTTTATACAAATTATAATAATATATAATTACGTATTATAATTATATAAGTATATTTTTTAATTATACTTATGAGTTCATTTACCTATAATAATAGTAATAAACGAATTTACTTATTTATAATTTTTAATAATTATATCGAGTTTTAAAATAAGATTCATGGAATATTAATCCCAAAATAGAAGTTATTAATTAAATTTATAATTCCAAAAAATTTTCTTTTCTTTTATAGACAAAAAAAATTAACAAAAAAAATAAATTAATAAATGGTACAGGATCAGCCTGCATAAGTTTGTATATATTTAATAATGGATCTTTTTTTTTGCCAACTGAATTTATAATAGGTTTTAGGTCTTTGTTCCTATCATATGATTTTATAATTATTTGAATCGGTCTTTTTCCTCCAATTGAATTTATAACCTTTTTTATGTTTTTTTTTCTCTTCGATTTGTTTGTCCACCCAAGTGATAGATACTAACATAAAAATGGGGAAATCATATTTATGTAGAAAATAAATGTTAAATACATTATATTTACTAATTGGATATTATTTACCTTATACATAATTGCTAAAAAAGCGAATATTGAAATGCTTATAACACCAATACCTAGTACGCCATATTTTTTATTTTGTGCTATACGCCATATTGATGTTTTTTCGTTCATTTTAACAACATTTCCATTTGTGCTTCCATTCCCTGTGTTTGATAGACCGGTACTAGAACTTGGTAATGTATCTTTAGTATTTGTCATTGTTTGAACTCCTCTTGTTCCAGTGTTTGAATCAGGTTGCTGTAATGTGTTAGACCCATCATTTTTAACTGTGTTTTGTAATTTATCTTGTGTTTGGTTAGAATGTGGCTGGGACGGTGATGGAGTTTGTGGTGTATCCTGTGGTTGTGACAATGATGGATTTTGGTGATCTGGTAGATCTGGCGATTTTTGTGGATCTGATAGAGTTTGTGACGGCGGTGATTGTGAATTTGGATCTGGTTTTTGAATTTGCGGTGTCTTTAATGCATTATCACCTGTGGATGAACCATTCCCTGAACTACCTGACCCAGATTGATTATCACCTGATGTAAAAGTACCCAATGAACTTAATTGGTTAGTTATACTACTAACAGCACCACTAATATAATTAGTAGATGTAGTGTAAGCATAATTTATATTGGTCACGGCGCTATTGTAAGTATCTTTTACAGCGGTCACAACGCTATTATATGCATTACTGATTTTATCACTGGCGCTCGTTAAAATGCTCTCTTGAGTTTTATATATTTCGGAAGCACTAGGTAAATAATTTAGGGGGTTGAAGCGACTTCCCCAATTTATTGACCAATATCCATTGGACGCTCCTGATGAATGCGTTGGAGCCTGATCCCATGGTTCTTTTGCCCCACTACCTGATCCACCTCCTAGACTTCCAGGACTATTACTTGACCCACTACCTGGTCCACCTTCTGAACTTCCGTTTTCGCTATTTGAATTTCCTTTACTATTTTCTGAATCCTTTTGTTTACTTTTAGAATCTTCTGATCCATTTTGACGGCTTAATTCTCCTGTTTTACCTTTTTGTAATTCATTTGTGTTTTGTGATGATGTTAGAGGTTGCGGCAGCGGCAGTGATGGTGGTTGTTCCATTTTTTTTGATGAGCCAGGTTTTTTAGCTTTTTGGGGTTTACATTTTTCATCACTGAAGTCAAATTCTTTAAATTCTCCCACAAAATATGAATCGGTATTTTCTATCGTAAGTGTTTGAAGATGCCCTGCTAAATCTGGATATTTTTTTTTAATTTCGTCATGAACAGAGCTTTTAAAATCCTCATATGTTTTTTTTAAATTATCCAATAAATGAAGATATGAATTACATTTAGGAACACTATTATAAAGGGATGAATATTGATTATAACATTCGGTAGAATTAGTAATAAATTTCTCAACATCATCTTTGTTTGATTTATAATATACAATTGCTTTACATATATCATTAAGTAACTTATAAAATTGTTTCATATACATAAGATTAACTTCTTTCAAGCCCATTTTAATATCTAAAAGGCTCCAATAATTATAATTCACAATATTATTCTTTAAATATTTTTCATAAGCCTCATTTAAAGTAATTTCGTTGATTTGGGATTCGCCTTTGTCATTGGCTATCTTAAATAATTTATCGCTTAGCCACATCATAAAATATTCATAATACTCCTCTTTTATTTCTGTTCCTAATTGATTAAATAAATAATCGCTCAAACCATCAAGTTGCATATTTGTTTCACATTTATTATTAGGACAATATTTACTAAATTTTGGATCTTTGGTAATTTCCTCCAACATCGTAATGCCATAATTTTCACCATTAATAATCTTATCACCTTCAATAAATTTCTCACACTAAGAAAATATTTATAAAAATTAATAAAAATATGCATTGATGCAAAATTGATTGAAATAAAATTTAACATGATTTGTAGACAAATCAAACACAATAAAATTAAGGACAGATATGTTTTATTTTAAAATAAAGTTATTTACTAGTTTTTTGGTCTCCATTGTAATGGATTTTTGTTTTTAATTTGTAGATTGATATCATATTGTTTTTATATAAAATATTTGTACTGCAAGAAAATAAGTTAAACATTGGCTCGATACTTATATATAAAATGGGCAGTAATTAAATGCACTATTAGTATTATTCTCAATAACAATATTAATTTTAAATCAATATACAATAATATAATGAAATAAAAATTATATTAGCTTTTATTGCATTTTAGATAACCATCCTTATTTTTTGACTTGTTTGAAACATTTTTATCGTATGCGAAGTATCGCTACTCTTAATAATATTGGAATAGCTTCATTGTATAATTTTGTGTAACTTTTCATGAGTTTAAATAAAACATATTTTCTAATCATTATACGCTTTTATATAGAGAATTATGTATTCTCTAGATTTATAGTAAAGAAATCACAAATTTATATTATTATAAATATATAAAGAATTAGAAATATATTATTAGTACAACGGTTAAAAATGTATTTGTATCTCATTATTTGAATTCCATTTATTAATATACGTTATTATTAAACGTGAAATATTACACATTTTATATTATTTCTAATAAATATAAAACACAATTTGTGTTTAAATTTAATATTTTCCTTTTTCTAAATAAATGACATATAATATGTTTATTTATCTTAATTAATATATATAAATTAATAATTCATTTTAGAGCATGTAATAACTTTGCCTATGTGCTAACATTTCTTATATATAAATATAATTAATGAATAGTTTTGAGTGTATATCTTATCTAATTTTTTAAATTAAAAACACATAATATACAAATTAAGTTAATTGAGCTATTACAATTAAAATGAATATGAATATAAATTAGTTTTGGGGTAATAGTTAGTATATATAAAAGGTATATTATTTTTTCTATTCTTATTATCTTTTAATATATAATTAATTATAAAAGATATTTTAAACAATAAAGAAAATAAATATAATTTAATATATTATCCTTTAATTTAAAAGTCCTATTAATACTTGGGTTTGAATAATTAATTAATTTGAGAAGCAGTATAATATGAGTTACCATTTTAAGTACACATTTATGTTTATATCCTAAGCATATATTATATATTTATAATAAAACGTTATTATATTTAGATATAAAAAACTATATATTTAGGGAAAATTGTAGAATTATTATTAGAATAAATAATATATAGCTTAGTAGTGTTAATATTAATATTATCACATTAAATGGACGCTTAAATAAAAATTATACTAATTAATTTTTCGTGGCATATTCATTTTCAGTCTTTTCATAAGCTACATAATATTTATCCATGTATCCGAATCAAATAAAATAATAGATTTATTCGCATTTAATATGTTTACCTATTGTTACCATATTTTCTGGTGTTATTTCACTGTATATTACAACGCTACAAGTAATGCACTCAATATAAATACCTTAAATCTATGTAGGATGTTTCCTTATCTCATTGTTTTAGAATAAAATATTTGGCATACATATTTATTAATTTATTTATGCATAATAACAAACAATATTAAAAATTTCAAATAAATTAATTAAAACATGTAATTCCTATAAATATACTTTTATATAATAGTCATATGATATTTCCATAATTTTAAATTATTTTAGCGCCTAATTATTGATACAATATTTTGTTCATTTATATCTATATATTTTAGAATAATAACATAATTCTATATACATAACTTTTGGAAGTTACTAGGAAATTTACTAACGAAATATATAATAAAATATACTTATATATGTTCATTTTAATTATTTTAAAATATATTATGTTTAGATAAGTTTCATGTTTCCCAATATATATGTATCAAGTATGAAAATATGAATTTATTGTATGAAGAATCTAAAATTCAACCCCAATAAAACAAAGCATTAATTAATAAAATATAAATTAATATTAAATGTATAACTTCGAAAAAAAAATTATTAATCAAATTTATAATTCTAAATAATTTAATTTTCTTTTATAAACAAAAAAAATAAACAAAAAAAATAAGTTAATAAATGGAGAAGGGTTAACACATATATGTTTGCATGTATTTAATAATGTTATTTTGAGTGAGGGGGGGTTTATCCTTTGTATTGTTATATTTTTTTCATCATATGGGTTTATAATTTTCTTTTTCCTTCCTTTTTCATCAACTAAATTTATAATTTTGTTTCCCATTTTTTTCTTCTTCATGGATTTTCCACATCCATAATATAAATACTAATATAAAAACAGTAAAAATATATAATTATTTATTTTTTATATATCACAAACTATGTAGATTTATATATTTTTTAAATATTTTATTTAGTAAACTTTTTACTATTTACCCAATACATAATTGCTAAAACTATAGTTATTGAAACAACTGCGAGAGCTATAATAGCTATTTTATTTCCTTCAAATTTAAATGTCAGCAATCTTGTTATATTTCTATTTAATCCCATTAAATTACATCCTGGGACATCCACTACCTTCGATGATATATAATCCGGACTTACTTTGGTTCTTTCAGTAGCTTGTGGTGGTGTTAGAGGTTCTACTTTTTCTTTTTTTGATCTTTCAGATTCTTTTTCTTGATTGTTTGGTACTTGAATCTGAAATTTTGGAAATTTTACTTTTTCTATAGCTTTTAGATATTTGGAACATATACCAACAATGTTAATAAAATTAGATGTTACCATATCGTGTATACGATGTTTAATACTAGTAGCGGCATGATTAAATAGTGGACTATATATGTTGAAAATCTGTACAGAATAATTTCTAACTTTCTCAAAATTTAATTCTTCACCAATATTTGATGACTGGCTTTCCTTTTTAGTAGATTGCGTCGTATCCTTTTGAGGCTCTTTATCTTTTTTCCCATCATTTGTGGGGTTACTTAATTCACTCTTATTATTTTTTCCGTCATCTTTTTTAATTTCTGAACCTTTTGATGGGGATTTTAATTCACTCGGTGGACTTTTTGGTTTAAACCTATTGCTGAATTCCCGAAAAAATTCATGCAATTTTTCACATCCATAACTTTGAAATAACAAATCTTTCTCATTATCAGCATTAGCTATTGGCGAAAAAATTAACTCAGTGTAATTATCATCTTTATTTTTTGAAATTTCCTTAATAGCTAAGTTTCTATATTCATCATATTTTTTTTTTAAATCAGTCAATAATTGAATATATGGATCACATTTATGTTCCTCATCGTTAATTAATTTATAGAATCCATAACATTCAAGATCAATTTTCTTAAATTTCTTTATATCTAATTTGGATATTTCATTTTCTACAAGTGCTTTACATATACTCATAAGGAAATTATATAATGAAGTCATAACAGTAATATTACTATCCTTCAAATACTTTATATTATCCAATTTGTTCCAATAATTAAATTTGTCTTTATGATTAACTAAAAAATCATCATAATACTCATTTAAAGTGTAGGAATGGTCAAGAGTTATCTTAAGAAATTTGGAAGCTAGCCACATAAAAATGTATTCATAATTTTGATTAACATTATTATCGCCATATTGTTTATCACCAGAATTTGGCAATTCTGTAAGTAAATAATCGGATAAGGCACCAATTCTATCATAATTATTATTACATCCTCCTACAGGACAAAAATTTGTATATGAGCTATTATTAAATTCATTTTCAATGACATTCCCATTAATAACAAGCTTATCAACTTTAATAAATAACTTGCACTAATAAAAATTTTAAAAATTTAATAAAAATATGTATTATTGAATTTGGTATTAAAATGAAGTTAATGATAATTTATAGGTATTATAATATTCAGAAATATAAAAGGAAACATTTTTATTTAAAAAAATTGTATTTACCACATCTTTGTTCATTATAACAGTATATTATTTTAATCAACAGACTATGGAATATCATATTAGTTAATATATATAACACATTGTAATATTTGATATAATTGTCTTCTATATACAATTATTATATACATTTAAACTTATATTTTTAAAATATAAATTAATATCAAATAATAATGTAACAAAATTACTAAATTAAATCTGCCTAAAACATTTTGGGCTATATATATAATGCATATGTGAAATGTCATGATTATTAATAATAAAGAAAATAGTCACATTATATTATCAATTTAAATATGTATATATCTTATATTTATATTTTTTCACACATATATGAAGCAAGTTTAGTGTGTGATTTAACATAGATGTTCCAATTATTATATACTGTAAATATATAGAGAAATAAGAAATTTAATATTAGTAGGATTATTAAAAGGAATTTTATCTCATCATTTACATGTCATTAATGTATATGTGTTAGTTACTATTCGCTGTTACATATTTCAACCTTTAGAATTATTTTTAATAGATATAAAAGAAATTCTTTATTTAAATTATAATACATACAAAATATGTTAGTTTATTACATTTTATAGATAGTCCATATATAATGAATACACCATTTTATTTACCTACATTGTTAAAATACAATTTAAAGTGCGCAATAACTTTTTTATATCCAAACAGTTCTCACATATAAATTTTATATATTAATATTTTATGGATATAATTAGCTCTAAATACATTAATTTATTTACAATAATATTATAATATTAAATTATTCACTATTAATTTTTAAATTACAAAGTTTTAAGGTATAAATATATTTATATTTTAAATATAGTGTTATTACGAAATTATATTCTCTAAAATGTTGTACTTTAAAACAATGAAACAAGGAAAATTGCTAATTGATTTAAAGTATTCCTCTTTATTGCATTAATTATCTCACTGTAGTGTACAGTGATATACCATTAGTAACAACAATAATAATATTAGATTAATATATTATTAAATACGAACAAATATGTCATATTTATTTGATATTCTATATGGGTATAAATTCATTATATATATTCTTAAAGGTATGATAAAATTAATATTATATGAATGTAAGATCAAATTAATTATTACAATTTTTAGCTATGTATTCTTTAATATGGTACTATGGTATTAATGTTGTCATTCAATATAATATTAATAATTCCATAATGCTCGTTAAAAATAATATGTTTACATTATAAACTAATTGATATGATATTATAAAATATTCAATACGTAATATATTTTAGGTTATATTTGCCAATATGAACCTAAAATAGTAACCCGTGTTGTTTGTTTTTAAACTTTATAATTATCAACCATTAGTTACGTTAACATTATAAAAGTCCTAATTTAAAAACAAATGGGATGATAATAACTACTTTCAGTCTTTTTTATAATTTTAAATAAGAATTAGCAATTCTTTATATATTAAATAATTAATATGGGTGAAATAGAACAATATATTTTAAAAATCTCTTTATATATCATGATTTGTTTAAGATTTAATTATATGGAATATATTTTTAAACTTATATAAGAATAGATAATTTATATCAATATAAATTATAACTTTAACGTAAATGCAAAGTATTGAAATGAAAAAATCGAGTAATATATATATTTACAATTTATAAATTTATTATACATATATCTATAGTGTATTTTTTATGCATTACTAAAAATGTTAGATGCATAAAACATCTTTTATAGATATGTTGTATTGTCGAATCTCGATCGATATTTTGTGAATCTATATTTATGATTACCTATTATATGTTGTAATATGCTTAATTAATCTTAAAATCACATATTAACCTGAAGTTGTATTATAATGTAGATAAATGTTCCAAATGAACCTGATTATATAATGTAGCTTCATATATAAGATTACTATATAATTTGGTTGGAATATTGCAACTTAAATCAAAATGACAGTGACACAAATAATATGTTTCGTCAAATAAATAAACATATTGTGTTATTCATGATTCGATATAGCTTTTGGCTAACAAGTCTATATAATAAATAATAAGGATTCTTATATATAGTTAGCCAGAAATTAGCAATGCAATATAAAATATAAAGTTATAATATTTCCACATTTAATATATATGAACAGATTATATGAAAATATTATAACATATGGGAAATATTTGATGTGACCCTTTCATATTAATGGATATCCCCCCCTTTTTGGGGTGCATATTTAGACATAATTTTGTAATTAAACATACGAAGGTGCCACATATATTTAATCAACATTTTCAGACCAATATATATGATCAAATTATAAACAAATTAAATTACAATAAACCCTGAACAACACGTAACATATAAAATATTATTGTATTAGAAAAATTCAAAACAAAATATTTTTCAAACTCTATAATTTTTGTACGTTATTTCTCGTCCCTGGCAATGAATTCATTTAAATAAAAAATATACTGTTTAAATAATTATATAAATTTATTTTTTTATTTTTTTTTGTATAATTATTAATTTTTTATATATTCCTTGCATATTCGTTTGCTTTTATTTTGAATCTACTTATATAACATGTTTTTAAACTTTTAAATTAATACTTATCAAATCCAAAAATGAATAAAAGATACATTAAGATTGCTTTGGCACTTTTAAATATCGCAGGATACATACAAAATGTAGCATTTGGAATCGGATCTTCTGCAAATGGTGCTAAGAACTCCAACTCCCTCCGCCAAAAAACAGTGTATGAAAAAATGAAAAAATATAAACATATAATATAAATATCCATATTCGTCAAACCCATGCCTCCATAATCACTAAATATTCAAAATTCCATTTGTAAATTCATTTCTTTCATTTTTTGCGCATTAAAAATAATCTCACTTTCACCAATAATATTATAAATGGAAGATATCAAGAATACAAAGACAAGGAATGTAAAGACATGTATGAAACTTTTGCAGCAATAGACCATGCAAAAGAGGCGTTACCACTTTTACTAAAACTTGCTGAGAATACGAACAGTTATTCGGTTAATTCTACAGAAAATGAAAACAAAACTATATATTCTAAGAAAATTGGAAATATAGATATTGGAAGGCTTCATCTTACTATTCCATCTGCCTCTAAGGTATCTAGTGCCAAACAATATTTAACATATAAAAATAACATAAAATTAAATAATCATTATATATATCCATATGTTTTTTTTCATTAGTATTATGATATAGTAAAGAATCTCTGGGATTACAATGATAAACAAAAATCGAGTCTCAAATTTATTAATGGTACATAAAAAATAATCAATAAATTTAATATGTCCTTATCAATATTTACACATTTTCATTAATATTTTCTTATATTCATAATATTTCATTTATATCTTCAAAATAATCATTTTTTAGGAAATGGTGCTCGTTTATACTCCAAATATTTAATCTTGTTTGAAAAACTTAACATAGATGGAAACCATGTAAACTCTCAAAAAAGATATGCTTTAGGTGCAGGAATTAAAGTAACCACCTTTTTTCCATTATTTTTCTAAAAATTCTATTATTCATATTATTATATATCAATTTACACAATACATATATTTTTTTATTCATTAACTTTGTAGCAAACAAATGACACATTCGTAATTGTTTGTCCTACAAGACCTCTAAATTATGATGGTAAAATCAATCAAGAAACTGATTTGAAAGAAATATTCGAAAATACAAAATCAATCGAAGATGACATTGATGCTGAGGAAGCATTAAGCAAATTGGGTGCTAACATAGCCGGATTTGTAGTTAAAAGAGGCGGAGATTATCAAGTTCATGCTACTTATATCAACGCTGTAACCAACCCCAAAAATATTAACATAATCATTTTTTTTCGTAGATCTATAATGGTGGCAAACTCGGTAGAATTGCCACCAATAAAAGAGAGAGAGGTCTTGTATATACAAATATTATAAGCTTAGCACAACGCATTTGATCTAGTAAGCAACAATATACCCCAAGTAATATTGTTATGATAATTGGAATATTATTATTGTAGTTGCAATAGTTGCAGACATATATAAATAATATAATTTCATCATAAAATAAACCTTTTAATACATAAAATATAAAGAGAATGTATACTCAAACAAAGGTGAAAAATAACAAAACAACTATTTGTTTTATATAATTGCTATTATATATATTCCGCTATACCCGTTTATTATACATTACATATATATATCTATAATCATAACTATCCAAAATCATATAATGGTAAAATTATATTAAAACTAATATTTATTTTTTATAGTGTTGCTCTCTTATATTTTAAATTGTCGTTTTTCAATAGGTAACGTCCGAATATATGCATATGTTTTTTTTTCAAGATGCATTTAAGTAAATACATACACACTCCTATATATATATTATATGTATGTATTTTATAAAACTATGCTTTAATTTTGCAACATACTATAAAAAAAAAATTTATATCTATACGGCGTGACATATAAAATATTATATATAATTAAAGCTACTTTTTAAATATTATCATATTATAAAAATTAAAATCGTAATATTTTCGGTGCTCTATGATATGTAAGTTGTGTTTCTTCTCTTGCAATGAGTTCGTATAAATAAAAAATAATTCAAATTTATAAACCTGATAAAACATAAACATTAAAAATTTGATATTAAAATTTTGTCGTTTATATAATTATATAAATTTATTTTTTTATTTTCGAATAAGTATTAATTTTTTGTAAATTCCCTGGATACTATTATGCTTCTATTTTAAATCTACTTATATAACGTTTTTCCACACCTTTTAAATTAATATTTTATTATTTATCAAATCTTAAATGAGTAAAGGCTACATTAAAGCCCTGTTTATTTCTTTAAGCTTCCTCGTATATGCCAGCAATAGCACACTTGCGAGCGAGCGTGCTGCAAATATTGCTAATAATATCAACAACTTTCACCCAAAAAATGATATGTATGAAAATATGAAAAAATATATACATATAACATAAATATCCATATTCGTGAAACCCATGCCTTCATAATCATTAAATATTCAATATTCCATTTTATAAATTCATTTCTTTCTTTTTTTTTACGCATTAAAAATAATTTCATCTTGACCAACAATATTTCGAATCCAAGACGTGAGAAATACAGACGCATGTTATGTAATGACCCTGATGAAACTGAAATTGCAATAAAACACGCAAACGAAGCCGTAACACTTTTACTAAAACTTTATGAGAGTAGTGTAGATGATTACTCCCTCTATTTTACACAAAATGAAAACATAACTATATATTCTAAGAAACATGGAAATGTAGATATTAGAAAATTTCATGCTACGATTCCATCTGCATTTAAGGTATCAAATGCCAAACAATATTTAAGATATAAAAATGAGTTAAAATTAAATAATAATTATTATATATATCCATATTTTTTTTCATTAGTACTCTAACGTAATAAAGAAGCTGTGGGACTTCGATAATACCCAAAAATTGGATGACAAGTTTATTAATGGTACATCAAAAATAATCAATAAATTTAATATGCGCTTATCACTCTTTATCCATGTTTAAATTTTACTATTGTTTATCTAATATTTTGATTAATGTTTTGTTATATTCATAATATTTTATTTATATGTGCAAAATAACCTTTTTTTTAGGAAATGTTGTTCGTGTATACATCCAAAATTTAATCATAATGGAACAAAGTACCATAGCTCATACTCATTCATCCCCCCAAAAAAAATATGCTATAGCTGCAAAAGTTAAAGTAAGGATATTTTTTTCCATTATTCCTCTACAAATTATTATACATTAATTTACAAAATACATATATTTTTTTATTCATTAATTTTGTAGGTATCAAATGACACAACTGTAATTCTTTGTCCTTCAAGAACTCTAAATCATCTCTGTCTTGCCGATGAAAAACCTAATATGAAAGAAATCTTAGAAAATACACGATCAATCGAAGATGACATTGATGCTGAGGAAGCATTAAGCAAATTGGGTGCTAACATAGCCGGATTTGTAGTTAAAAGAGGCGGCGATAATCAAGTTCATGTTACTTATATCAACGCTGTAAGCACCCCAAAAAAATATTAACATAATCATTTTTTTTCATTTTAACATCCATCTAAATTTGAGTTTCTGTATAAGTCATATATTTTATGATATTCGCACATTTTATATATTTATCCATTTTTTTTCGTAGATTTATGATGATGGGCATTCTCCCGATTCTATCCACGATAAAAGAAATAGATGTATTACATATATAAATATTCTAAGCTTATAACACCGCATTTGATCTAGTAAAGACCAATATGGCCCAAGTAAAAATATTTTAACATTTTAATGGTGTGATATATATATTAATAAAATTAATTTATCTTTATCCGTAATGCCTATTTAAATTGTCATCAACATTTTTATCTTTTTAAAAGTGATTCCTTAGTATGTAATTTCTCATTTCTTATGTATTAAAATAAATTGAATGTATTTATTTTTTTGGTTACATCAAATAATAAATCATGTAATTCAATTATTTTTTCTGTGTGATTGCCTTTTGTGTTAATTCAATTATTTTTTCTGTGTGATTACCTTTTGTGTTAATTCAACCATTTTTTTTACGTTAAAAATTTATGTTTCGTACTTTTACTATTTTTAATATCATCATAAAACTTAAAACTTGTTAATAATTAATTGTCTGTCAATATAGAAATATCACAAAATATATCTATCACCTCCCTCAAATTAATATATTTATGATATACTTTTATCTTTATTATTTATATTTTGATCCTTAATGTTTGTCTTTGAAACCGTTTATAGAATCCAAATAATCAATACTAATATAAATAATAAAAACTATAATTTATATCCTTTTTAATAACTTATTTCTTATATACATTTAAAGCAATCATTTAAACTAATAAATGTTATCAAATTATAAAAAAATAAATTACAATATACCTCGGGCCTTAACTCAAAACGAAGATTCAGTGAACAAAACAATAACCCATAACAAATAGCCTTGAGACCATAAAACATGAACACATTGGTATCAAGAATATCAAAATAAAAAAATTAATTGATTTTATGTATGCATATATATATTTTTTTGATTTTGCAACTTTATGTTTCATTATTTTATTTTTTTAATTTTATATATACAATGTTTTACTATTAAAAGGAAATTTATAATTTGTATTAATTTATAAAAAAGCATGGGCATCAATATTATTGCTAATAAATAATTTTTATAAAATTACATTTTTGCTAGAAAAATTTTATTTAATAAAATCTATATTAAAAGTGATGAAAAAATCACAGAATGTTTGATTCTCAAATATAAATTTTATCAAGTTATTGTTATGAAACAACACAACTATTTTTATATAATAATTATTACAATTTGTATTTCTGGCATGGCTATTTATCCAATAATATATAACTATTTACGTATATTAGATCAAACATAGTCAAGTATTATATTAAAACAATATATATTTTTTATATATTATCAACTTTTCATTATCTAAAATAAATGTTGAGTCATAAATATGCGTTTTTTCTATGCATAGATTAATCCCGTATATAACACCCAATTGAATGTACTTCAATTTTATTTTTAAGTTATTAACTATAAAAATAAAAAGTATGGATACCTATAATGCATTATATTAATATGTTATGTTAATTAAAACCATTTTTGGAGACATATTATAATATTTTTATATTTAATATTTATTTATTAAAGTGTAATAATTATTGCCCATTTGCATGCAATGGTTTAAATATAAAAAAATATATTATACATTTTTATGTATATAATATATTATGTTTTGCATATATAATCGAAATATAATTGCAATATTATATATATATTTCAATAATAATAATTAATAGCTAATATTTAAAGAGGCGAAACATAATAACGTGAGAATACAAGACCGCCGCTAAATACATATTTATTGTATTTATTACCGCTAATAATATTTGTAAAAATAATTATATTTTATAATATGCTAAATATATGAAATAAATAAGTTTTAAAAATTATTTATATTTTTTTAAATAAATTTTAATTTTATATTTTTTTAGAAGATCGTTTGCTTCGATTTACCATACTTATACAATCTTTATATTAGTTAATTTTCAACTTCTAAAAAATTTATTAATATTTTACTTATTAAATTCAAAAATGAATAAAGGATATATTAAGGTTGTTTTGGCACTTTTAAGTGTCATTGGATATATGCAAAATGTAGCATTTGCAAGCGAACACGATCCAAGCGCCAATTCGTAAGAAAATAATTACAACATATATATATGTCGAATATAAATATGTATATATTGTTTATTATGAAAATATTATATATATTTGTATTAATACGGATATGTATAACAATTGGAAAATAAAAACGGCTTCTTATCAATACATATGTTTTTTAAATTGAAAATGCAAATAAAATTTAAAAATATATTGCCTTTTATATTTGTAGTTCAAATGAAACAAGTACACAAGTATTATCGACGAATCCTGAAGAAGCTAAACAAGCAGCAAATATTATGGCAGAGGCTTTAAATATTGCAAAAAAGCTTTCCAAACGTACAAAGGAACACAGTGTATATAGTACCGTAGATAATGTAACTCTATATGTAAAGGATGTAAACAATGCTGAAGTTGGATTACTCGAATTTACAATCCCTAACCCCGATTGTGTATGAATTAACAAGCAATATTTTTTATTCATGAAATTATTTTAAAATTAAAAAATATAATTGTTAATATATAAATATGATTTTTTGTTATTATTAGTATGCTAATGTAGTAGACTTAATATGGGATCCCAATGGCGCAGTACACATCGATGAAAAATTCATTGAAGGTATATAGTTAATTTATTTATTTAATGTGGCTATTGATTTTTATGATATATTTCTTGTTTTGTTATTATAGTTTCAATCTTCTATTTAATATCTTTCATTTTGTTAAATTTAACCATGTCTTAATTCGCATATATACAAAATTATTATTTTTTTAGGATCCACTCCTCAAATATATAATGAAAATTTAGTAGTTATACAACAACGTTATGAAAGTGCTATTGGATCATGCCAAAGATATTATCATGCATTAGCCTCCAAAGTTAAAGTAAGGAATTTTCTCTTTTCCTTCATCTTATAAATACACTTTTTTTCATATTATTGTACCTAATTTATGAAAATATCCTTTTTATTAATTTATAGTTATCAGATGACGAAACTGCAATAGTCATGGCTTCATCAAATATGAATGATCATGATGGTTATTACACTAATTCCAAATATGTAAATCCTATCTTAAAGAGTATAAACTCATTCTCTCCTGATATTAATTCTCAAGAAGATATTAGAAATGGAAAATTATACAAAATGTATATTAACTTAATGGCATTTTTCATTAAAAAGGAAGCCAAGGGTGTTAAAGTTACCCATATCAGCTCTGTAAGCAATATAAAAAATTTTGTAACATAATTTTATTTCATCGATATCAAAAATATATACTTTCTATATAAATGTTCATATTTCCAATGTATCTATTCATTCACAATAAAAATGGAGATTTTACATGTTTATTAATTTTATTATTTTTTTTCGCAGGTTGATGCAAACGTTAATTGGCTTTTATCATTAGCTGCTAGAAGTGCTAAAGCCACCAAAATGTTCAATTTTATCAAACTAAGAGATATTTTTAAAAAGGAATAAAAGTATTTCCAAATGAAATTTTTAAAAAATTTAGGCTTATATTAATAAAATAAACTTATTTTCGTGGGTTATGATTGTTTTAAATTATTGTTACAGAACCTCAATTGATTTTTAAATAATGCTTGATTTGTATATAATTTGCTCGTAGTTTGTATTGTAAAGATAAATATGCTTTTTGAAATTGTGAATACGTAGTGTTTGTTTGTATTTATGTACTATGAAAAGCTAAATAATAAGTTTCATGAGTACCAAATATAAAATGATGAATTTAGAAACTTTGTTTTAAAGAAAATTTATGGGTTTTAGAGAATTAAAAAAACATGTAGGCATATATGTACAAACTTAAAGAGAGAACAATATGTTTTTATATGAGTTATAAACATAATATTCATTAAATAAAGTCTAAAACTAAATTATTATGCTAATTTAACGCAATTCACATATATATGTGGTTGATTTTTATTTAATAAAAATATTTTCCTTTTTGGAAAGTCTATAAACCTTATGTTCCCTTTGAATATTTGTAGCATATCTCGAAATTCATTTTTACCTTTCTAGTTTTCAAAAAAAAACTATATTTATATTATAATCATTTCATTAATCCTAATATTACTATATTGCAGATATATTTACATAATAATTGTACCTGAATAAAATATCAAATGCGTTCTGTCTAAAGGGAGATATTACTCTTCATGTAGTGGCCAGTGCATCATCGCAATTTTTTAAAACATTTTTTCTGATAATCTTGCTATATATATTTTTTTTTATCATTTTTATATAACCAATAAATATTTATGAATAACTTAAAATATTTTGACTAATTGTACATATAACATATAATAATATTTCCTATAAATTCACGCTTTTTTATTATTATTCAATTTGCAGGATATATTTTTATATTTTACTTAATGAATTTTTAAATATTGCAAAATGATATTTATAAAACTTAATTATTATTGTGTAGTATTGCAAAAAAGATAACAAAATTCTAGGGTAACATTTACATAGTAATACCCAAAAATACATTAATAAAATAAATACACAGCACCTTGTTAAAATTTATATGTTTAAAGCTACATTTTATATAAAATAATAAAACAGATATAAAAATAAGTCGTAAGACATAATATATATTAAAAATGCACAATTATGTATTTTATAAACATGCATATATAATATAAAAATTATACGCATACAAATAACAAATACTATGATTATAACAAACGATTAAATATTATTTAATTATTAATTATTTTCGGAATATTCTTTCACAAATTATATACAATAATGTAAATAAGTCAAAATATTTTTCATTTAAGTAAATATATGAGTCTTCTATTAACAATTTATTATAAATTGTATTTATTTTAACATTTGTATAATCAGCCATAAACATAAAATATTAACAAATAAATATAGAAATGGGAAGCCTAACAATATCAATCAAATAAATACCACAAACCACAACAGCAATAACCCCAAAGGTTCGTTTTTTCATCGTAATATATTGCTATTTTTCGATTTTTATTTTTTTTGTCTTCATCATTTTTAAGATTGTTATTATTGTTATTATTTAATTGGGTTTCACATTTAGATTCTATACCATTCTTTTCCTTACCTTTTTTTGTTTTTTTGGTAACACGAAAAAAAACTCTTACGCTAGATGGCTTCAATTGATCATGCAAAGGAATAAACATACAATATATATACCCGTTAATATATACGTCACAACATGTAAATAACCACTATTATATAATTTTCCATATATTAGTTTATGCTTTGTTTGGAAACTTACTTTCTGTTCCGAGAAATGTATTGATGCAGACAAAAGGGCATAAAAGACGGTACAAACTAAACTAAATACCCTTCTATTCATTTTCATATTAATAAAAACTGCTTCCTCAAAGGAGTACGTTTTAAATAGTATATATATGTTTTATTAGTTTCCATTTTCCTTTTTATCTATTATTGTTGTAAAACAATAATGCTATTATTTAATATTAAATCATTAGCAGTATATTATTATACAAATTGTTTAATTTTAATTTAATAAGCAAATTATTTAATATATATGAAATTATATTATAATAAAAAGTATGCTGCTGCTATTTTAGACCATACACAAAATTATGATCCTGCAATTATATGTTAATAAAATTTAATGTTTTATTTTTACTTTAATAAATAATATAATTTATTTTAAATATATATAACGATTTGTTCTAAATAATAAAAATGTATATATTTGTTCTGATTATTTTTTGTTTATTTAAACCACTATATTTGGCATAATAATACTATTCTTAATATTTAAAATATCAATAAATTAATGCACAAATTTAAATAATATGACACCTAAATGGTTTATAAAATTACTATATATAAATATATATTATTATTCTTATTAACTATTTAATATATAAATAAATATGAACTCCAATTTAAGCTATAAAAGTGAATTCAATAAATTATTCTCACTTAACTTTCTTTAAATTTATTACTTTTATTAGTTTAACAATTCCTCTTGATTAGATGTAATAATAAACTTTTAGAAACAATATAAGTGAATTTTCCATTCTACTGCATATTCCTACTTAGAACCTAAACATATTATATACTGCCTATTTTATAATAAAGCATTTAGCTCAGTATAGAAATCTATATTTTTATTAAAATTGTTAATAGAATTAATAATATATATATCTACATATTAGAATCAAATGAATTTAATGATCTTTTCGTATTTAATATTTTATCTATTGTTGCTTCCTGCTATATCACTGTGTAGTACAACGGAATAATTAATACGCTTAATAAAAATACATTAAACCGATTAGCAATTTTCCTTGCTTTCATTGTTTTAAAGTATAGCATTTTATAATATATATATTATTTCGTATTAACAATATATTTAAATTATTTTAAAGTTTGTATATATATAATAACCTAATATAAATATGATTATTTCGAATTAAATTAATTATTACATACTTTTTCTATATATTTTGAATTAATATATAATTGTATATATTTCCAGGATTTAACGTATTTAGTGTTTGGTCAATGATACAATATTATATATATAAATATTGGAATAATAACATTAATTTTATATACAAATTGTTTATACGTATTATAACAAGCTATAACATTAATTTTTATTAATATACTTATATTCTATTTTTTAACTATTTTAAAATATAATTTATTCATACCTCAAAACTATAAAATTTAAAAATGAGTATTGGTCAATCCATTATTATACCTCATGATAAATAAATTAAAGCTTATAAAGCAATTTCTATGAATATTAATTAATTTTAATACAAATGTAAAGTAAATAGAAAAGAGGAATAGTAACTATAATTATAACTTAAAAAATATTATATATATAATGCGATCTTTATTGTATT
Source organism: Plasmodium vinckei vinckei (assembly GCF_900681995.1). Classification (NCBI taxonomy): domain Eukaryota; phylum Apicomplexa; class Aconoidasida; order Haemosporida; family Plasmodiidae; genus Plasmodium; species Plasmodium vinckei. The sequence continues at coordinate 27,304 of NC_051294.1, forward strand.
ATTAAAAATGTTAGATGTATAAAATATCATTTATAGATATCGTTTTATTGTCGAATCTCAATCGATATTTTATGAATCTACATTTATTATTACCTATTATATATTATTATTATGCTTAATTAATATAAAAATATCCCCATTAACCTGAAGGTACACTATAATGTAGGCAATTGTTCCAAATGAATTATCTTATAATTAATATCCAACCTCATATATAATGCTATTATTACAGTTCAGTTGCCGTATTATAATTTAAATTAAAGTAATTGTGATATAAATTATAAGTTTTGCTTAATATAACCTTTAATCAAATAAAGAAATATATTGTGTTATGCATAATCCAATATACCCACAGATCACCAAGTTTTATATAGTGGACAATTGTGATATAGCTTAATACAATTTCATATATACCCAATATCTATATTAATATATGCAATATATATATATTTTTTATTTTATTTTAATCATATTAAATCGATATTAACACTTAATTGTACATATTATATTTTATGGAGAATATGTTATGCAATAATTTTCATAATAATGCCTATACCTTTTTTTTTGTTGGATATTTAGGCATAATTTCGAGATTAAACATACATAGATGGTGAATACATTTGATCGACATTTACAGAACAATAAATATGATCTAATTATAAACAAATTAATAAAAATTTAGACCTAACCCAAAACATAAATTCCATAGAACAAAACTATAACCCATAGTACAGAAACTGAGCCATTAATTATTCTTTTATTAATTATAAGAACATAAAAGCTAATTATAAATAAAGTTATTACATAATTAATTTTAATTCGTATTAATTCCCAAATTAATATTATATATAACTATGCATTATATATATACATACCTGCAAATTGCAACTAAAATCATTATGTACATATTTAATTTTAAAAAAAATTTGAAACAAAAAAGAACATATATGTAATGTAAAAAGATATAAAATATTTATTATTAGCTTTTTTTGTTTTGATTTAAAAAATTAATCGAAAATTTACATTTATGTTTATAAAAATACAAAACAATAATTAATAAAAATATTATTAACGCACATTTTATATTTCATTTTCTTTTTCATCTCCTATTTCGTCTTGACCATTCTTTCCCAAATTACAAATCCAATCCATAACTATTTTTATAATTTTTTCATTTCCTGGCTCGACCGTTATAGCATGATGCATATCTTCAACAGCATGGAATTCTTTTTTACAAACATCTACTTTATTATAAAACGAATGTGCCCCTTTAAAACAACAAACAGTATCATCTTTTGAATGCACAAATAATAAAGGAACATCTTTTGGCATATAATTAATATTACTATCCAATGCAAGCGTTCCTTTTATAAGTTCAGATACACATCTAAATTTTAATCCAATGTTATTTCGAAATTTATCATACTTACATATTGTATCAATATATTCGGACTTTTTATAACGCATTTCTGACGAAATTATTTTATTAGGCGCGAGACAAGCCAAGAAGCTCATTATAGGTAAATAAAAATACTTAAATGAATTGAGTCCAATATTCCATAGTATTTTTATTATCATCATACCAGATAAAGTTACGCAACCTTTAATATTGAATTTATCTAAATAATTATGGTGTCCTTCACATTTACTACTAGTACTAGCAATAGCATTTGTCGTAGCAAAGGTACTAGCACTAGAAGTGCACGGATCGTCATTTTTAGAACTATTCATATCATACATATCATTGTCAATTTCATTAGCATTAGTAGGGTTGTCCAACATGACGCTACATTTTTTATAGTTACTTGACTCTCCAGAATCAACCTTATATTCTTTTTCTTTATTTAATAATTGCAATACTCTTAAACCAATAGTCCCTCCCATTGAATGTCCAACAATATACATAGGAAGTCTTTTTTTTTTAGTTGATACTATATCATATGATTCGCCATTTGTTTGATTATCATTTGAGATTTCATCTTGAATTTGATTCATATATTGTATTACATCATCAACTAGATCATCAAAAGAACTAAAATCGCCTCTAACATTTTTCCATGTTTCTGATTCACCATGCCCTTGCAAGTCTAGTCCATATACTGAATAACCATTTTTATTAAAATTTTCGATCCAGCTATCTTTATAAATATAGTAACTATCATTGTCTACTACTAACTCTTCACTATCATTTGGAAATTTTATATTCATTCTCATAAAAGTTAGTCTAGTATGAGATTTTAATCCATGTATTAATAATATAATTCCTATAGCATTTTTAACTAACCACCCATATGTTTTTAAAAGTAAGCCATTTTTATTACATAGCCAACCTACTTTAGGATCACCATCTAAATTGCATTTTGTATTTCTTAATTCATCATTATTTAATTCAATTTCTTCCATTATCAATATTATGGAATATAATAATCCATATTACAACTAAAAATATATATTTTTTTATAGCCAAAATATATGCATATATATATTACTTTTCCTTTTAATAAGGTATTTTTAATAGTAAATGCCTCTGTTTTTTGCATAAAACGTGCATATATCTACATATATATAATTAAATTTTTACTTTTCAAATATATGCATATAGATTATGAACACAAAAAATATATCATACTAATCGTATTATGGCGGTATATAAATTTATATATCCAAACTATACATCATATTACATTAATATAAAATAATATTAATAGGATTGAATGTACATTATATAAACATAACAAATTATAAACAAATTATAAGAATTGGAAAAAAATGTATAATTATACTTCTTTATCTTATTTTCGAAGTTTTTTCGAGTTTTCTATCCAATCAAATGAAATTTCTATTGATATAATAAGATGAATACAAATTATTATATATTGTTTATTTTTTGGTAATACATTTTTGGTTTTATTTAATTTTCTTAAATTCGGTATTTAAAATATAGTATAGGAAAAAATATATAACTACTATATATTATTTTTTATTAATAAATAATGATTTACATAATATATTTACTTATAAAACAATATTGAGCTAATACAACATGCCTAGATTATTTATTTATAAAAGCAACAAAAAAAACGACAACAAAAATTTTTTTTTACTTCGATATAATAACAAAGATATGTATGTTGGTATAAATAAAAAAAACTATATATATTTTTATTAATATAATTTTTTAATTGTAACAATTATAAAATATAATAATTCCCTAGAAATAAATATTACTAATAGATATAATATTTTACAACTGTTAATGATTTATGACGTTAATATGTATTATAAGAAAATCTATAAAAATATTAACATTATTTTTTTTATTTAAATTAATAAGCATTTTATTTACCTCAAAATTATTTTATACAATTAATAAAATTTCGCTAAAATTTATGATATAATTTTAATCGTAAACTTTACAAAAGTATTTAAAAATTATATTTTTTTATTTTGTTTGTTTATAATTTAAATTATTATAACAACTGCATCAACCTCTATATTATTGTATTTAGCATATATTAACAAAATGAAATTAGATAAAAAAATGACAAAACAAAAAAAATATGAATCTATACTTTTAAATACTCTCAAAAAATATATAAGATAGTGTTTTTAAGGATTATATTTCGTAATATTTTAAATTATCAAGACAAGAAAAAACAAATATACCTAATACATTTTATACAATTTAATATTTGTCTAATATTATAAACCCTAAAAAATATTATGTTATATTTTTTCATAAGAATGTACGTTATATATAATATCAAAAAATAACCTTCTTAAAAATTTATTTGCATTATTGTATAAAATGCATTTAATTGGGTTTGAGAAATGTTGTTAATTACGTATGAAGATAATGAAATATAAAATAATATGTTTAATAAATGTTTTTTCTCTATGCTCTTCGTTCTTGGTTTATTTTTATTTAAATTTCCATGTTTAATAGCAGTTGTTTTCATGTAAAAACTTATTAAATATATATAACCAATATGATAGTGATGATGTGTGGTTCATACGAGGTATATTTAAATAATTATAAAGCATCATCCCTTTGAATATGAAATTAACATCAATAACTATTTATGATTTACGAAAAATGTTAAATACTGCTGATATTATGATGCATAATTTTCATCATACCCACAAATGCTTTTAATTTTTATAAATACGACATTTTATATGTTTTCAACTCAAATTATTAGCATTTGAAAGAAAGTAAACATTTGTTGCAATTTATAGGCAGTTAATATGTTTTTAATGATCTATTGTTTCGCATAAAAAAGTAGCATTGTTTTTAGGCACCGACATAGCACTAATAATACATATTTACTGTTATTTTTAATATTTTATATGAAAATACGACGTAAATGAAGATTCTATATGCTATCCTTATTGTTTATGTTGGGAAGAGTGATAAAATAAAATAGATTTGGATAATTATAGATATATGCATTGTTGCATTTTATACTTTTTGCTTAATATTATACAACGTTTTTTCTTCAGTATATTTTACAATTTTTTGTGAATTTCTATATTTTTTTCCTTTTTACTTTTTTAAATAAGCATGAATTATTAAAATTATAAACAGCCTTAAATTATTTTAATAGTTGAATTTAATAATAACTTTAATATTTTTATTAGGCATATTTTTACGTTTTAAAAGCAACATTAAAAAATATTAAAAATAAGGAACAAAACAATAATTTTTTATTATACCATTTATCTATAGGAAATTTTAGTCATTTTTTATTTATTTTACGTAATGTTAGGAATGTCATGTAATAGAAAAAATAATATCCATAACAAGAGAAATCCAAATTCAAAAAAATAAAAACCTTATATTTATTTGTTATGATCTGGACACATTTTTAAAACTTGTTATATACTAATATAAATATTACATAAACAAGTTTACATATTTTATGAACTAATGGGGGGTCAGCAACTTTTTTTAAAAAAATCCATCTATATTGCATCGTATGTATTGTTTATATATAATATAAAGAATAAGAGCTTTAACTTTTGAAAATGTTAAAATTTAGCATTAAGGAATGTGCTTCCAATATATATTTTGCATAATTACCAACCATCGAATATTCGATAAAAGACAAAAAAATCATTTACTACACAGTATATAGATTCATTTTAATATATATATTTTTTGCCTAATCGAATTATCGTATTTTAAATTCGATCATGGATTCAAGGTTAAGGGCTATATTTAATTATATATGCCATAATATGTTCATTTCATGAATATTTTTATTTACCCAAACTTCTAATTTCTATCCCCCATTTTTTAATTTAAATTATAGTTCCCCTGATAAAACAGTGATAAAACATTTTATATATTATGTTATAAAATTATAATCGGGTTAATTTTGAGGAAGTTGCATACTCTATAATTGGCGGATTAATACGTATATTTTATAATATTAATGAAGTAAATTTTTATATTTTTTAATTTGCAATTATAAATTGCAGATACACAAGTGATAAATCAAAATTCGACAAAGGAGCATTATTTATAACGCAACAAAGATTTATCAATGTATTTTTTATAATGTCTAAAAAAACATATATTAATAAAAAAGTATGTTATAAGAAATTATTTCATTTTCATGAAAATATCACCTTTTTTTATTTCATTATTTTATATTGTTAAAGTTTTAATTTTTATTAATAAAAATATTTTGGATACTTTTATTTATTTGTCATAAAGATATAATATTAGATTACCATCCATCAATATATTAGATTTATGGTTGATGTATATATTATATTTTAAAACGTTTAAAATAAACAGATGCAAGTGTATTCAATAACATTTCAAATATATTTTCTTCTTAATAAATTTTTTATTATTTAAAATAATATGCATTTAAATTATCATGATTTTATACTATTAATGCATATAAACTTAAAGACTATTCTATCAAGGACTAAACAAATGAATATTGGTTGATATGAACAATAACAACATATAATTATATATGGATATTGATTTTATAAAAAAATAAATGTTAATAATCTTGTTTGGACTCTATATATTTTGCTATTACATATATAGGGTCATAAGTCATATTACTAAAATTTTAACATAAATTAAACTAAAAATACTTGTATTTAAATTTGTATAGAATAATTTTTAGTCAAATTTATTAAACATATATATTTTTTATAGTTAAATATTGCGAATGCTGCATGTTTTTGCGAAATTCTATTTTTAATTTTATCTAGTATTAGTCATGTATATATATCATATGTCTCTCTTAGTTTTTATTTATAATAATATATGCATGCATTATTAATTGTGAAGTGTTGTTTTTTTCAGTGACACAACAAATAATTTTCTGCAGAATATAATTTTTTATATGAAAATAAATACATATAGAAAAAATGTAATATATTTATTGTTTTTTAATCTATTTTTAGACGATTAATATGGACGTTTTATTCCTTGTATTCATTTCTTTATGTAATTATAAATTTAATATTATATCAATATGAATGCTAATTATTCTATAATATATATTTTTTGCTGCTAATATAATAAAAGAACTACTAGTATATAATAATTAAAAAAAATAATAAAGCATTTATTAGTTTATTAATGTTTAACCGATTTAATAATATAATTTTTATATTATAAAAATATATAAAGTGGGGGTAACTTTTTGTGTCCTGCGTTTATGCCATTTTAAAAATTATGTTTAAAATTTTGTTAATATTTATGCATTTTTCATATCCTTAATGAAGTATATTATTTTTATATTTTTTTTATATTTGATATAAAAATTCAAACCCCGCTATCCTCAAGGTTATATACATATATCAAATAATAACCCATTTTAATACCATTATTTAGTTATGGCTGTGTCAAACCTAGGAAAACCATTTCATGATTTTATAGCTGAGGTGGAAAAATCACCTGAATTTACTAACAACCATCATAATTGCGAATTAACATTAGATGATAATAATGAGGCTTTAGGTTTACATAAAATTTTAGAAATTAAGATAAAAGACAATGATAGTGAAAATACAACCGTTGGAACAAATGAAGAACCTTATCAAGATGGGACAAAACTAAACGACGACGAAAGTGTTTCAGATGATATTCTTAATGAAAATATCAATCAAGAAATAATAAATTATGTTTATGAAAATTTGCTAGCAAAAGAAGTAAGCAATGAGAGTTCATCGGATAATTCAGACCCAAATGAAAAAGTTGTAAAAAATTTAAGGGCAAATTCAAAAAAAGGCCAATTAAATGATAATAATAAAAATAATGATTCATCTAGCACAACAGTGGAAGAAACCCATGAAAAAAAACCTACTATAATAAAAAACGATGAAGACAAACTTTCATTACAAGCCCCCGTTTTAGTTGAAGGGAAATGCTTCATATCAGATGATAACATTTATATTGTTTCAGCATTTAATCAAATACTAAAAAAGTCATCGATTGTTAGAGTAACATATGAATCACTCCTATCAATTAAAAAAGCACAAAAATTGAATATAATTCCTGAATGGTTTAAAATAAAACCAGATGAAAACCAATCATTTGCGTTTACAACATTATTAGATAAAGACGATACATATGATTCGATATCGAACATGATAGAATATGCAATGGATTCAAAACAAAAACTGGAAACAAATACTGTAACACACGATAAAACACAAACGACAAATCAAAAGGACAATTTAAATTTAAATGGAATAGAATCCTCTTCTGAATTGTCGAAAAGAGTTTTAATTACAAAGGATGTTGATGAAATGATATCTATGAATTTATATCCCGAAGAAATTGCATTATTAGAAGAAAATGAATTTTTTAGTGATTTACATCATGCAATTAGTTTATATGTAAATAAAGATTTTAAAGAAGTTTATAATAGCATATTTGCGAAAATTCATCCAAGAAATCCATTTTATGATTTTTATCAGCGAGTAGATCAACAAGGTGCTGACTATAGCAAGTTTGATATATTACCTGATCCTATACAAGTTCCATCTGCATATTCAGTTAATTTAAAATATAATGTAGGATTGGAAAAAGCTAAAAAAAAATTATTTGTATCTTTTGCAATACCATCAAGAGCAGATATTAATGAAAATGTTAAATTATTTTTTTTCGATAATTGTATAATTTTACAAACACAAGTTAACTTTGTATCTAAGTATCAATTTCTTCAATCTTTTCGCGCTGTCATAACCGCTATTATACACGATGTTCCTAGTGAAGACGGTAGCGGAAAAAATACTACACAGATAGACATGTTATATGGCGCATATTTTTTGGATTCATCATTCTTCAAAGGTATAATAAAGAAAGCCGTTTTACCATTATTGAAATTTATTTGTACAAGGTTTCAGAGATGCATAAGTGAATGTTTAAGGGACGTGCATAAGGACAAGGCTTTTCGTGAAAGAGGAATCGAAGTTAAAGATATAAACTCTATTTTTAGAAAGTACTATGATAGTAACGGTGTCATTAGTACCGATCCTAGTAGTAGCAATACCATTAGTATAGATAGCGATATTATCGATCCCGGTAATCGTCTTATAATTAATGAAAGATCCAGAAATCCTGATGCTAAAAATAAGACACTAACTGGATTCAAAAATCAGATAGCAAATCCCCAAAATAATAAAACGTTCATAAAAATGAAACACTTTAAAAATATCCTAAGCAAATACTTAAACGAAGCGATGGATATGAATCTCACGGTAACTCCTTCCGATAAAAGTAAGTTAAATATTCCCCTTATTAATAGTATATAGAACTACATCATATTTTCCCCTTATATAAACATCCTTTATTTATTTCTTCCCTTTACAGTTCCCAACTTTTCCGTTAAATCCATAGCAATATTGATGTACATTTATATGAACTTTATTCAAAGTCTAAAACAATAACCATAAACAACGAAGAGGATGCATTGAAATTCCCGACATTTAATCATTTGTTCGATTATTTGATGATATATAGCATGTTTACTTTCTTATTCCATTTTAATAATCGGAATTTTTTGTTTTTTTTATTTTCCAAAAATTAATTAATATGGTTACTCAAATAAGATAGTACTATATTGGGAAAAATATATTTGAATTTCAATATGTTTCATGGCTTAATGCTCATTATTTTGTTTCAATTTGATTTTAATTTATGTGATTTATAATGTTTATTAATCTATATATATTTATTGAATATTATTATAATAAAAATAAAACTTCAATAAGCATTACATAGATTTTTATAATATTATTATACACACTTGTCATCATTTTAAATAAAAAGGGAGAAGTATATATATATACATTTTATATTATGAAAAAAATATATAATATCGAAATTTTTATTAATATATACCATTGGTATATTGTTGCAATTAGTATAATTAGACAATTATAAATAAATTTTATAAAACAACGCATTTATTTTTATGTAATTACTACTGAATATTTATAGAAAACAATTAATGCACCAAAATGTCATTGATGATTTAGTGAGCCACTTTTTACTTTTAAAAAAATATTATTGGCGATATTTTTTTCAATAAAACGTAAACTTTATTCCTATTAATTCTTATGATTTTTACAAATAGGAAGTCAAGCCTTAATCGTGTTCCTATATACAATAAAGCATGTTATTTGTAATAATAGACACATCTTTATTTATTATTCATTAAATTTATATATTTTTTAAATTAAGAACAATAAATCTCTTATCATTCAAATATAGGCTATTAAATCCATCACTCTAAATAATTTGGTTTTCTTTTATAGACAAAAAAAATTAACAAAAAAAATAAATTAATAAATGGTGCGGGATCGGCCTGCATAAGTTTGTATATATTTAATAATGAATATTTTTTTCTGTCAACTGAATTTATAACCGATTTTAGGTGTTTGCTCCTATCATTTGAACTTATAATTATTTTTGTCTTGCTTTTTCCATCATGAAAATTTATAACTCTCTTCATGTTTTTTTTTTCTGATTTTTTTGATGATCCAAATGATAAATACTAACATAAAATAGGGAAAAAATATAACACATTTTTTATATTTGTAATTATGTAGTGAAAAAATATAATTAAATGATATATTTACTAATTTCACATTATTTACCTTATACATAATTGATATCATAATGACTGTTGAGATAACTATAATACCAATACCTACTACATTACATTTCTTCTTTATTACTATACACCATATTGATGGTTTTTCGCTCATTTTAATGTCGGTTCCATAATTTGTACTTCCGTTGTCTGTGGTTGGCGTATTTATATTAAACTTTATTGGTGTTGGAGGTATTCCTGTTCCAGGATTTGAATCATGACTTTGTAATACGTTAGATCCACCATTTGGAATTGTATTTTGTGATGAATCTTGTGTTTGGATAGGCTGTGGTTGTGAAGGTACAGATGGAGGTAGTGTAGGTGGTGGTAGTGGCGGGCTTAAATTTGAATCTGAACTAGGATCTGAATTTTGGCCTAATTTTTGGTCTGATTTTGGATTCGAATTAGAAGTTTTGGGTGTGCTTGATTGACCACTACCTGTGGGAGAATCCTTCCCTGAGCTACCTGACCCAGATGTATCATCACTATGTGTAGAAGTAATGCCTATATTTCCAAGTTGGGTGGTTATATCATCAATAATGCCATTAAAAAAACTTGTAGATGCATTGTAAGCGGTTTTTGCATTCGATACAGATGCATCATAAGCAGCCTTTGCCTTAGACATAGTTGTATCGTAAACAGTTTGTGCACCAGACACAGCTGTATTATATAATTTACGAGTATTATCAATGGCACTAGTAACTTTGTCCTTTTGCATTATAATAAAATTGGAAGCGTTATCTAATTGTTGTTTGCCTTTTGATTTGATCGAAGAAATGTATGGCCCCAAATCAAAATAACTCCATAGTGTGCTTTGAGGTTGTGTTATTCCTTGAGCTCCACTTGAATCTCCTTGACTTCCTTTACTTCCTGCTCCACCTCCTGGATTGACACTTGGATCTCCTTGTTTGATACCTGGACCTCCTTGGCTAGTAGCTGAAGCTGGGTTAGGGGGAGTTGGATCGCCCGGTTTTATTGGATCGATTTGGGGACTCTTTTGATTTCCTGACCCACTTCCTGTATCTTTTTGTCCACTCCCTTTAGTGGTTCCTTCTTTTTGAGTATCATCTACTGGATTCTGTTTACTTCCTAATGTATCAGTTCCATTGCTAAGCGTGCTTGATGGAGTTCCTGTTTCCGCTTGTTGATTTGGAGTGTGATCCGGTGAATTTTGGATTTGTGGCTTTGATGTAGTATCCCCACTTTGGTTTATTTGCGTGCCTGTACTAATTGTGGGACTTCCCCCTGGATTTTGTGGTGGGGCTTGTGGTGTGTCTTTTGATGCTCCTTGTTGTGTGCCTTGTGTTCCTTGTGATGCGGCTTGTGTTCCTTGTGATGCGGCTTGTGATTTGTCTTTTGATGCCCCTTTTGGTTGATCATTTGGTGATGGTTGTGACGGGACTTTTGGTAAATTTGGTGATTGATCTTTTAGGTCATTCTTTTCAGCTTTTGAATGCACTTTTTTACATTCTTCACCAAATTCATTTGAAGAAGAATTTATATTTATTTCTGGTGTAAGTTTTTGAATAACTGCATCTAATGTATTTGTTTTATCTGCACTTATAACCGAAGTTCTAAAATTATCATATGTGGTTTTTAAATTTTTTAGCAAATTCACATATGGACCACATCTATTAATCTCATTATATATTTTTTTATATGTTTTAGAGCATTCCGTGGAAATGTTTCCAAGGCTTTTACTTCCGGCACCATTTGTGTTATATTCATTAATTGTATTACATATTTGATAAAATAGCTCATAAAATTGACTCATGTAACTAATATTACTATCTTTCAAATACTTCTTATTACCTAATATATTCCAGTATTTAAAATTACCCGTATGCTTATCTAAATATGCTTTATAAGAATCTTCTAAAATGGAAGTGTGGTCTTTAGTTATCTGAAGTAATATATTGGATAACCATATCAGCATGTATTCAACATATTGATTATCATTATTTTCACGAGCTTTTGCATCACTTTTAATTTTATTTAATTTCTTATATAAATATGTACCAAGCACGTTAATTCTTTCATAGTTGTTTTCACAATCGCGATATTTTTTAGTCTGTTTATTATAAGGGCGATAATATTCGAATGAACTCTTATTAGAGTCAAATTTTGTCACATCGACAATTTCATTGTTAAAATATTCATTAATTTCACGGAATATTTTACACTAAGAAATATTTATAAAAATTATTAAAAAAAATATATTAATAAAAGACATAAAATTATTCTTAATAATATTTTATAGGAATACACGATCCAAAAAATGTAAAGACAAACAATGCTATTTAAAAATATATACTTACCGCTTCATTATCCATTATAATGGTATTTTATTTATAATTTGTATATTGGGTGACATCATATTATTTTAATATATAACATATATATTGTACTCATTTTAGTTGTATGAATAAATAATATCCATAAATAAATGCATTCTTAATATTATAATATTTACATTTATATGGAGTAATAATACAATACTGCTAACAAAGGAATATTCTATTTATTTTTATAACAATCAACTAAATTATCTTAATTTTTTATTAGTTCAAAACATTTTTGATAATATTTATAAATTAAATATATACAAAATCATAATTTGAATAGCAATTGGAATTATAATATTATAGAATCATATGCAATATTGTAATAATTTAAATAAAATGTTTCTCCTTGTAATTACATGTTTACACATAGAAAAGAAATATGTACTCTCTATATTTTTTAATAAGGACATTTCCAATGTTTATATTATTATAAATATATATATAGAATTAGAAATACATTACTAGTATAATTGTTAAAACATATTTGTACTTCATTATTTGATATAAGTTAATATTATGTACATCATATTTATCATTTTTAATATTATATTTAGTAAATATGAACATTTTTTCCGTTTAAGTTATAATAACTAAAAAATTGATTTAATATTATTTCTTTTTCTAAATATATTATACATAATTAGTATCTATTTTTAATTTGTTTATCTTAATTAAAAACATTTAAAAATGTGCAATAACTTTATTTATACACAAACAAATTTTAATAAATAATATTATGCTACATATTTTATGAATTTTTTTAAAATAAAAAAGCACATATAATATAATATAATCGGGCTAATCATAAACTAAATATGTCATGGAAATAAAATCGTTTTAGAATAATAGAGTATATATAATACTTATTATTTTTTTCGTTATTATAAACTATTTAATATATAATAATATTTAAAACTAATTTTAAATTACAAACCAATTAAATGAAATATTTTTCATTTCGATTTGTTTAGAATTTTGTACTTTATAATTTTAACAATTTCTCATGGTTTGTTAGTAATGATCAAATTTTATAAATAATATAACACGGCTTACTATTTTATGAACATATTTCTATTTAGGACCTAAATACATATTATATATTGCATATTTGTAATAAAATGGTATTTAGTTCTATAATAGAATAATAATATTTTTAGAGAAAATTATAGAATTATTAGATTTAATATTGTTTTTCTTGTAATGTTAATTCTAATATTACCGCATCGAATCTTACTTAACTAAATATTATAATATTTCCCCTTAATTTTTATGCATACGTTTCTAATATTATATCATGCTTAATAATATGTATAATGGCCGTATACCCATAAAGTGTATCAAATATGCATAATATGTTTGTTAATATTTATAATGTTTATCTATTGTTACCATGATTTCTGGTGTTATACTAATGCTTGTTACAACGTAACAATTAATGCACTCAATAGGAATACTTTAAATCAATGTATAAAGTTTATTTATTCCATTGTTATAAAGTATATTATTTTAAAATATATATGTTATCTCGTAAAAATGCTATTCTTAGAACGTATAATTATGAATTTATAAATCCATATAACAAAAAGATATAAGTTTCAAACTAATTAATTGGAGCATCCCTTTTCTATAAATTTTACATTAATATGTATTTATAAGATATTTCCGAAATAAACAATTTTATTTTCTAATCATGGATATAATGGGTATAATCGTTTATATCTATAAATATTAAAATAATAGCCCTAATTTTATGTACCAAATATTTTCTAATTATTAAGGATTTTATTGGAACAAAATATATTATACAAATTTATTAATATACTTGTATATTTTCATTTTAACTATTTTAAAACATAATATATTTTATATATTTAATAATTTATATATAGCTCAAACTATGGAACATAAAATGTATTGTATTGTTAATCTAATATTATATCTATATGATAAACAAACAAAGCCATATAAAACTATTCCTATTAATATATATTAAAAACTTACCAGAAGTATAAACTTTGGAATAAACAAACTGTAAATTTAATGAAAAAACAAATAAGTTTTTATACATATATATGGCAGATTCTATATTAATATATTATTTAACCGCTTAACAGTTTTTATTAATATATGTTTTTTAACCGTTATAAAAAAATACTAAGCCATAAGCTTTATTCCGTTGTAGATTATTGTGCCACCTCGAGTATTGATATATATTTTATTATTATCAACTGTAATCGTATATAATTTGTTTAATTAATAATAAAAATACGTGTAGTAGCTCATAAATTATTTTGTGGCCAAATATTTTAAATTAGTATTAGCACAATATTTCCTCATGTATTATTATTTATATGGAAAGTTATAGCTTCGATTAAGAACTGTGACACCACATAAAAAATTTTATTAAAGAAAACCGTTAAAAAAATAAAGAAATAGTATTGTATGTTGCGATGTGTATAATTCTATATAATTTAAACTATGGTTGTAATCTAATATATAATTGATAACTATGGTATAGCATATTAAGCCTTTTTATATATTTCTATCTAGTATTTAATATTAAAAAACTTCCATTATTATATATATTAATATTTAAGTTATATAAAATATAAGCATATAGCTTGTGAACATGATTTTCTTACTGATCCTCTTTCATAATAATGTTTGTCATCCTTTTTATATAGAATTCCAAAATTGAGGACTATTATACATATACTTTTTCTTTTAATAATTTATTATTTATTTATATTCTAAATATTGTGTATATGCCCATAAGTGTTACAAAATTATAAAAAATAAAATGAATATGAAACCTGATCCCTGACCCAAATATAAATTTCATAGAACACGACTATAACCCATAATATAGAATCATAATACATAACCATAAACCAGAAAACACGACCATATGGTCCCAATAATATTAAATTTAAAAATAAATATATTTTTTATATGTAAATACCCATTATTTATTTTTATTCTTATGTCTTTCATTGATTTTTTATTCTAATATGTATATTTAATAATATTTGTTCTACATAAAAATATATTTTATATTTGCACTTATGCGCAAAAGGTTATGCATACCAATACTACTAAAATAAATATTTTTTATCAACTTCTTAATCCTAGAAAATTTTTATTTAGTAAAATTTATATTAAAAATAATAAAAAAACGCAAAAAACATTATTTACTATAATATAGAATTAATGATGGGTTTAAAAATATTTTGTTGTAGCAGCGTTGGTTGCAACAATACATAAACTTAATCTAAATTTTCAGATTAAATTAGATTTTTCTCTATTTAAAAATATAAAAGCGATTTTTTGTACCCAGAATAAAGAATTATATAAAAAATGCGAAAAATTAATGGAACGAGATAACAACGCTATTTTTTATATAATTATCATTAATCATCTATTTTTTTTGTAATATTTGTTGATTCATTAATATATAATTATATTTAAATCTTATATTTTTTTTATATTGTCTTTATAGGTTGATATTTTGTATTATAAGCTTTCTAATAAGTAAAACAGTATAGGCAAAAATTATAGATTTGTTTTATGGGTATATAGATATATTTTATGCGTATAATTTCATATGTAATAATACATTATATTTTTTTTTTATTATATAATAATTTTTAATTTAATTTAAGGTTTAGTTTAAAGAACTGTAAAAATATAAAACATGCATGCATATAGTATAATATATTAAAAAACTTATTTATTTTTATTTATTATAATATTAGATGCACTGAAATTCATTAGACTCATGTTTATTAATTTTTATGAAAACTTTAGATATTTTTTTCTTTGGAATGAAAATATTTAAATACAAATATATTTGATATGTAAATCAAATAAAGCGTACGAATTATTAATATATTGATTTATTGATTAAATATTAGTCTTCTAAAACGTTCTTATATATTTTTGCTTAAATTTGAATTATACTTATACAATTTTTATATCTTCATATTTTTAGTTTTTAACAAAATAGTAATATATATTTTTATTTTTTATATATTAAAAAATAAAATGAATATAGAATATACTAAGACAATTTTTTTACTTTTAAGCTTGTTTGTATATGCAAGTAATGAAACCCTTGGGGAAGAAACTGCAAAAGATATTGCTCTAGGAAATATTGGTTCAAAAAATCTTACGTAAGGAAATATGATAATATACATATTTACATCTAATATATTTATACAATGTATGTACCATTATGATAATATAACAAATATCTTCAAATATTCTTCTGTATACCGATTGGATGGTAAAAATATCATTTTGTAAATACATTTATTTTTTGATATAAATTAAAAACAGGTTAACATTGGACAATGATAATTCGAGTGATAATCTCCTATGCACAAATCCGGAAGAAATTACAAAAGCAACTGAAGTTATGGACGAAGCTATAACACTTTTACGAAACCATGCTAAAAATAAAGACGACTACAGTTTATATCATAGTGAGAAAAATGCAAATTTATATTTTACAAAGCCCGGAAATCCAGAGGCTGGCAAACTTAGCATTATAATCCAAGATCCCAATAAGGTATGGATTAATGAGAAAAATATTTTAAATTGTAAAGTCGTGTTAAAAAATACTAAATCTATAGATATTTTTTTTCTTTGTCTATAGTATGATGACATAGTAACTCTTCTATCAAATCCCAATGGTGCCAAATATTTCGATGAAAGTTTTATTAGCGGTATATAAATATAATTAATAAATTTAATATGTGATTATCATTCTGTATGCATATTTTTTGTTTTATATTTATCAAAGTTGTATGATACTATTTATTATATTTCATAATATTTGAATTACATGATGTAAAATAACAACTCTTTTTAGGAAAAATCTCCCGGTTATACAATACCAATTTAGCATTATTACAACAACGCCACAAAAGCCGTATTGGATCCCTCAAAAAATATTTTTATGCTTTAATGAAAAAAGTTAATGTAAGTATATCTTGTTTTCCTCCACCATCTATAAATTGTATTTTTCATACTATTAAACCATATTTTATACAATATACATATATATTTTTATTAATCTTGTAGGTAACACCAAAAGAAACTATAATTGCCTATGTACCAACAGATATAAATGATCATAACAATTCCAATAATAAAAGCTTTAATAAAACTATCTTAACAAAGGCAAATTCATTAAGAATTGACATTAACTCTGAAGAGGATATTAGAAAAGGGAAATTAAAAAAAATGTTTGTTAACGTATTCGGATATATAGTTAAAAAAGAAACTGATCACATTAATATTACCTATGTCAAATTTGTAAGCAATATAAAAGTTTTAGCAAAATAATTATATTTCGCCGTTTATTTATTATTTGTATTGTGTTCTCTCAATTTAGTATTTATCAAAAACGCATTGTCTCTCTGTAACACACATATTTATAATATATCTATCAATTTCCAAAAGTTTAGACATTTTATATATTTATCTGTTTTTTTTTCATAGATTGAAGGTAGTTATTCCATACTCCCAAGATGGCTTAATAAAATGTTTAGAGGATTAAACATTTTAAAGCTAACCAGATTAATACATTTATTTTCTGATAAATATATGTATATTACGAATGATAATATTTAATATTGAAATATTTATATTAATAAAATCAGTTTGTTTTGTTAATTATTTTTATTTTATGTTTCAATCATAAAATGTTTTTTTGTGTTTAAAAAGTTTTGTTTAATATGTAAATTATTTATGTATTTTAGCATAAGTTTGTCTACATTTATTTAATTTGTGAATATTCTTTATTTATATTTTTCCGATCTTATTAATATTTTTATTTCTTACGATAAAAATATATATGTTTATAATATTGTCATTCTCATAAAACTCTATATTTGAATTTAAAATTTGTTATGTATGCTAATGTAAGAGCATCTTAAATATATCATTACAATTCTCATATTCGTTTCTTAATGGTTTGTTTTTCTATTTACTTTTTGCTCTATTAAAATTTTATCTTGAAAGTGTATCCAGTGCAAAAGATAAAGAACATGAGTTTTTTAAATTATCATAATATTTTGATAAATAAGACTGTTTTTTACTATATGGTTTACCTTTATTATCATTAAGTTCTCCATTAAACATATTTTTATGTGTTTCAATAAATTCTTTATGTTTTACGAAATAGGTTGTGGCGTTTTTCTTATTCACACCAAGCTAAATATTCATACGACATAAAAATTTTAATGCATCACAAAATATGGAATATCTTTAATATTAATATCCATCAACTTCTTTTTAATATCAATGATTTGCTTAAAGTTATTATAGTTTTTAGTATATTTCTTAAATTTATATATAGGTATAGTATACTCCATATTTTTATCTAAATAATGAGTATAAAGCTTGTCTAAATTTATGATTCCTTTATGTAATTTTTGATTTAATTTATAACATAACCACATCATAATATATTAAAAAAATCTTATTATTATCATTTTCGATTAGCCACCTCTCATTGGAATCATTGAAAATTTTATTAAACAGCCATAAACACCACCATTAATTTTATCAAAACCAGTATATTTTGATTTCTTAGAAAAAGTTTTATAACTTTCATATTTGTCTAATTCATCGAGAAAATTTTCATCAAACCATCAAACTTTTTACACTAATAAACCATTTAAAAAAAACAAACAAAAATAAATATTAACGAAAATTTTATAAAATTTAATCTATTAGCAATTTTAGGTAATGTAACATCAACAAATGGATTTATCATATAATAAGATATTATAATGTATTTTTATTTTAATATGTATATTGAGTATAACCATATTCTTTTTATATATATTGTGCCAAAACAGGTGACGCAAACACTTGAAATTTATATATATTATGATCTGTAGCAATAATATTATTCTTATTATTAATATGCAGTAATAATACATTATTATTACTAAACGAATATTATATTTATTGGAGCTTTTAATATGCGTGACATTGTTATAAAAGTATAGTTAACTAAAAATCGTAATAATTCATTTGGTGTCCATTTTTAGCTTTATTCAAGTTTTATAAAATATATAATGAATATATATAAATTTAAGTGAATCAAATACCCATTATGTAGTTCCTCGAATTTATAAAATATTAATGTATTATTAGTTGTCGGTGTCACTACATCAATGCATATACAAAGATATATTAACACACTTAATCGAAATGGTTTAAATAAAATATGATGTTTTATTTTTCATTGTATTAATATATAATGTTTTAGAATATATATATAGTTTTCATAAAAACATATTTAAACTACTGATATGTTAATTTAGATATGCATAATAACAAAAAAATAAAAATTTCAAACAGATTAAATGTATATATTTTATTTCGTTATAGACAATGATATTTTACAAAATTTTGACATATAATTATGAATTTATATTTTAATATTGTCTATTATATATTAATCCACATGTATTGTAGTATAGGTAATATGCCTAAAGTGAATCTTATCACAATTTTATAATATTGTATATAAAATTGTTATAGAAGCTTGGGATGAGTGTAATTATAATTTAAATAAAAAATGTTATGTAGCATACAAATAAAAGTTGTTAAATAAAGCAAATATATCATATATTGCGATATTATATATATACACAGTATATATAATAGAATCATAATCATACGTATGAAAATCAGTATGTTAGTGCCTTTTGTATATGATTACTAAACAAATTGATAATGTAACACTAAAATAGAAATAAACATTTATAGCAATAAATATAGATAATTCTCAATTATGTAGAGACACTTTATCTTAATTATTGCTTTCTTATAAAATATCAATGGTAATTTGAGTCGAATAAATTATTTAAAATAGGAAAAACAAATACAAGTATTGTATTTTGTGAAATGTAATATCTATCCGAACTTGTTTTATTATCAATATATATCGTTTTTTTTATTTTACAAATTTCTAAAAAAACGAATTAATGGTTATACATACACTCATTTTGTTTCTGTAATCAAAATATTTCATGCATTATCATTATCCTATCATTTATCATTCCTTAACAGGTGACATTATTGATGATCCTTATTTTCCATTTTGTATAAAAATATATATCTCGGTTTATTAATATAAATTATAGTAATTTATAACTATTTTCTTAATATTATCTCTAAAAACAAATGGATTCTTCACTATATATGTTCATATTAAATCAAGTTTGTTATATTGATGTAAGCACAAATAATATCCGGTATCCATATAAAATAATTTTAATTAATCAGTGTCTTTAACCGAGAAATATCCATAAATTTCCGCAAAATAATATGTCAACACGTTTATGTATTTAACTTCAAAGACATTCTAATAACTCAAGGTCTATTCGTTTATTTCCGCAGTATTATTTTCAGATTCGGAAACTTCAATTTCTGGTTCTCTTGCTTCTGGATTCTGGTCTTCTCTTTGAAGTTTTAATTCCCACTCATTCTGAATTATCTCTAAAAATGTTGAAAAATCGTTAATAGAGTGATTCATATATTCATAGAAAATGGGTTGAATATCCATCATTGAATAAGATGGATTTTGAATAATCTCGCTGATATCAGAAATTAAAATTTCTAGATATTTGTACCATATATCATTCCACATCATACACTTCCATTGATTATCTGTAATATTATTGTCATCTGTATACGAATTATACAATTCAAACATAGTCAAAAAAATTTGATTCCACGCCTCAATTGTGAGCATAATATATTCCATCATTTCAGAGTCTTCATTTGTATTAGAAGACCCATTGGAATTTATAAAATTAGGAATAAGGCTTGGGGGCTCCATTATTTCCTGGTGAACGCTTTCGTCATGTTTCGCATTTCCATATATGCGAAATATATTCATATCGTTCACTCGCAAAATTCTTGCAAACCGTTTTCCCTTTTTAAATTTATAAAAATCATTTTCATCAATATATTGTGCAGTGCATCTGCAATAAAAGACAATAAAATTATGCAATGATAATATTTTGTTTTTTTAGTTCATGCATGTGAATAATATATAAAGAAAGAAGTATGTCCGTAAAGTTAAAATTCTTATTAACATATGTTCATATAAGTTTTCAAGCATAGTAAGAGTCCATGAATAATCCTTACTTAGAATGGTAATAGTGAGATGCTTTGCAATATACAATAATTAGAACAATAATGTTTAAAATAATTTCGTGAATTTTCATTTTATATTTACAACCGTATTTTAATATATTCTAATATTTATATTACGAAAAGCAATGCCTTTAATGATATATATTTATCGATTTCAAATTTATTATCTAAATTCATTTATATATCTCATCAAGCATTGCATTTTTTTGAAAATATAAGCATACTATTTCCCCCTTTTTATGCTAATATATAGTTATAGAAAAAGCATATTTAGCTTTCATTAAAAAAAAATATATATATTTAATATAAGTTTCATACCTACAATGTGTAATATATAATTTGGTTGCTAGGAACAAAACAAATAGCAAACAGCACATAAAATAATTTGAGGTTAATTTGCAGTAATGTGTTTATTATTTTCATATTTTGATAATTAAATTATCACACTAAACAAGTTTAATATAAACGTTATAATATTTTTATTTTTTTTAAATTAAATTTTTTATTATTAGGTGTGTGTGTATATTTATTGATTTGAGCTTATTTTAGGCATAATTTCATAATTACACATATCGAGAAAGAGAAATAAATATTGTGAGTGAAATTTCCTTTATTTTTCATTGGTGCCATTAAATTAATTTTTTTTATTAATATTATTTAAAATTATTTTATGAATTAGCATATCATATATTCTCAAATTTACTATATTCGACAATTTAGCCTTTAATAACCACATCTGTGTGTATCCCAGATAATTGTAGGAAAATTAATTACTGTAATAAAACAATTATAACGCTCATATAATTTTAAAACTCCTTATAATTAAAATATATTGTGTAAAATAAAATTGTAAATTAAAACTATGACATTCTTAAATAAAAAGTAAATATTAAAATTAAAGCATTAATGATTGATAAATAGGATTCTCTATTATTGATGTAACGCATCTTAAATATATGCTAAAAATGATAGCATTACATTTTAATGTATATATAATTCCTAAATTAGCCATTTAAACAAAATAAAAAATGCATGGAACAAATATAAAATTATTTTAATTATATACATTTAATTCTAAAAACAAAGACTTAAATATAAAAGTTTAAAAATAAAGCTATAAATGTATATGATGTACAACAACATCAAGAGATATATATTAAAAGAGCTTAAGGACGAATATATTATGAACCAATAATACATATATGTATTTATGACTGAATAATCATAAAGATCATATTAAAAAATTTGATATTTCGTGCATCACTAAAAGCAATAAAAAAGGAAACAAAAACATAAATTAAGTTAAACTAAAAATGAGTTTAGAAATACCTATATTTCATTCTTTTTATATAATATATATTCTTCTTAAAGGAATGTACTATCACTTACGATAGCGCTAACATAAAATGTTTTCATAATATATAAATGTCTTTTTTTTCAAAGAATCCCCATTTTCACAAAAGTATTTTTTTAGGGGTCTATAAATGATTGTTTTTGAATACAAGGGAATAAAAGTTTGATATAGCACCACATTAAATATTTTTCTTAATAGCTTTATTATATATTTTAATTGTTATATCTTTTATTATTTTTAAAGAACGCGTTAGACAATAATAGCTATGTCAAGCGCTGTAAGATCCTTTTCTGTTCACTAATTAATAATATTTGTTATTTGCAATAAAATACGTTTCATTAAATTTTCAGCGTTTCTTAATGCATATATAGATGTAATTAGCTTAATATAATGGTAAATAACAAATAAATATTGCCCACTAAATAAATAATAATAATGGTATCGATTAAATATATAAACAAACAGCCAATAAAGTAATATTATAATGAACTAAAAGTAAAATAATGTAATATTGTTATGACAATATTGTTATAACTATAAAATATTAGTGTAACAGTTATACATATAACCTAAATGAATTATTTTATTACTTTATATATATACTGTACGTATACCTATTTAGACTGAATTATTTCCTGTTTTTTATTTATTTCATTTTTTAAACCTAGTATATAATTTATTTACTAATTTAAAGTATGTTTTTAAATTACAAACTAATAAAAAATATATATAATGCATACAACACATAAACTTTCGTATTTTTTGTGCTTGCATATATTGGGAGTATTTTTAGGTAATCATTATTTAAAAGAATATAAAAATATATAAGAAAAAAGTAAAAAATATTAACAGTTTAATGTTTAATGGATCTGATAGATAAAAATCAGCAACCAAAAAATTTTACAAAGAAACAAAAATTACAAAAAATATTTTTTTAGTAATTAAGTAATTATATATCCCTGCTGCACAAAGTTGCACACATGATAATTTTATAAAATATTGTAATTTTATAATTGAATTTATTTAATTATTTTAATATTCTCCGAATTTATCTATTAAAATGCCTCAATATGGAAATTAGAATTTGATTGAAAAAATATATTCAAGATGCATCTATCACCATTTAAATTTATTTACTAGTCATAAAATAAGAATTAATTTTTTGAATCATAGATATATTAATGTTACTTACACAAATTAGAAACATGGCTCTTTAACATAAACATCGAAAACCGAAGGAAAATAAAGATACTTATAACAGCAATATCATGACTTACGGATGCATGATTTACCCAATACCTATTTGTTACATAGAATTGCACATATCGCAGAAAACCTAATTAAAATAAAATCCTTATGTAATATCTCTACCTTAAAATTAAAGGCTTAATAATACATAAAATTGACTTTATTTTTTTATGTGATCAAATTGCAATTTATTATCACATTGCATAATAAATGTGTTTTAAGTATGATTGTCATAAAAACGTTCCAGTTTTTATTATTCACTCAGTAAATCATAAATGTAATGCGATCTGTTAATATTTATAATGAATAACACTCTATATTATCGTGAAAAAATTACATATATATAATATAATATACATTATATACAAACACTTTATTCTCACAAAATATTTTATGAACTTGTAAAATTTTAAATATGCAATTAGAACTAAATGCTAAGGTATGAAAAATAAATTTCTAAAAGTCTTTGTGCATATGTATATATTTGTAATTTTTTATAATTATAAAAAAATGTTAAAATAAATCAACCAATATAATACAATACAATTTAAAAGGCGCCATTTTATATACAAATGAATTTGAGAAATTCAGCTGTGTATTTTTATAACATTTATTCCATTATATATAGTTGGAAATAAAATAGCTAATTATGATAATTCATCTGGTTCGGATATATATATTAGTTGAATTGGTCACATATACCTTAAACTTAAAATGTATTATATTTTATGTTGCGGATTTATTAGTTTTTTTCAGCATCAGTAACTTTGTCGATTATATCAGAAACTACTTCTTCAACATCTTTGATGGTTTCATTAGATTCTTCAGAATCATCTGCGTCTTCATTGGTAGATGCATCACCTTCTTCACCCTCCTTTTCGGGTTTTGCTTTGTTCTTTGTGTACATACCATAACCTAATGCGCTTGCAATTGCTATTGCTGCCATTGTTGATATTGCTGTAATTAACAATGGTTTAGCGCTGCTTTTTTTTTTATTTATTTTGTCATCAATTTTTGCTATATCCTTATTATCATTTTTTTCTGGAGCTGGTGGATTGTTAATTTTTGGACTTACAGCTGGTCCTTGTGCGCTTTCAGCCGAGCTAGCACTTACGGCTGGGCTAGCAACATTTGGAACTTTAGGATTGGCGGCATTTGCATCACATAATGAAGGTGATGGTAAAAAACAAACGGAAAGGAGAAAAACCAAAAAAATAGCACTTACTTTTGGGACTTTCATTTTTTAATTGGAAAAAGGATTAAAATATATTATTTCAATTCTTTAATATGATTAAAAATGTTTAATGGTAATAATAATAAATACCATAAATTATGTTAAAGGTAAAATATAGTTAAATTTTAAAAAATAAATAAAATATGATAAAAGCCTAAAAATATTTAATATAAGATGCTAATTTATTTATTATAAATAATTTATGAAAAAATTTTATGTTTTTTCAAAGATATTAATTTTATAAAAAAATTAAAATATGCATTAACTTTTTTTTTAATAATATATTAATATTTTTTTTATTGCTTTTGAGTTCTTTGGACATTATTTTTTTTTTCATAGTAAAAATTTTAGTTATATTACTTTATTATCATCTAAAATAGCTTGCTATATTTGGAAACTATTCTTATAAAAGTTATATGAAAAGGATTGGAAGGGGTGAATTTTAAATAAAAAATTAATTTTTTTCTATATATAAACGAAGTGCAGTATAATTATTATATCTTAACGACACTTTACCTTAATATAAATTGCTTTGTTTTATTTCAGCCAATATTTATTAATTGACGTATTGCCAATTATTAAATTGTTGAGAAAAAAGAGAACGAACTAACTTAAATTATTTATAGCATTTTTCGCTACTATTAAAGCGTCCCAAAACTATTTGAAAAGTATTGCTTTCAAAAATAGCGTCATCATTTTTATATTATCAACATATTTTAAATAATATTTTAATATATAACTAAACTAAAACTACTATTTTGTATTTTACTTATAACTTTTCTTAAAATATTCTTTAAAAAAATTACTAATATATTAGGAAATTTGATAGCATTACTCATTGCACCCCCTCCTTATTAGCGATGTTTTTTGCATGCATAACCCTTAAATATTTTTATTCAAAGTAATATAAAATATTAACATTCCATTTTCCTTCTTTTTTTAAATAATTTGGTTCATAACCTAAAGTTAGCTTAGCTTTAATATTAATTTTAGTATTTATAATTTTTTCCAAGCTATAAATATTATTATATATATTTTATATATATCAAATTTTAGCTACAAAGGGTGCTAATAATACTTATTTATTTTAGGATATTATATAAATATATTTTATATTAATTACAAACTTTTGATATATGAGAAAGAGATGTATTATGTATATTTAAGGGTATATGATAATTTTGCATGAAAACACATATTTGAATTTTTAACTCATTATAAATAAAATAAATAATATTACACATAATATAATATATTATTTGTTTAAAACATCTTTCTTCAACTTTCTAGGCACTAATTAGTTTTAAAACTAAAGAAATAATTGCAATTTTGTGATATTTAAAAATTAATAATATCCAATAATTTTTTTTTAATTATAAATTTTTTATTTTAATTCCTTTATCTAAGTTGAAGTAATGCATAAAAATCAAATCCAAACAGCTGAATGCTATGTAAATAGAACACGTTATTATAAATAATGTCGAGCAAAAAACATGAAAACATATAATACAACTTAATTATATCATATTGTATATATGCATTATCAATATGGCAACATAAAAATATACTTTTAGTACCCTTAAAATTACTAACACAATTGAAAAGAGTCAATATTATATATTTGAATAGTACAAATATAAAACTTGTTTGCATTTATAAATAACCTATTTTAGATTACATTTTTATTTTAAAAGTTATATTTTGACATATAAATGTATATATAAGCAATTTGCATTAACACTTATACCTTGAATTATGTAAAAAAATAATGGGTGAATATTTTCAAATTGCCTACATCCCTAAAAACATAATAAATTATAATACAATTTTTCTTATAAGAATCCAATGACTTATAGTTCACACACTTCTACTATATACCCCATAAAATTTGCAAAAACTCTGTTCCACTTATAGCATTAATAATAGTAATAATTACTAAAATTAGTATACTTAAAAAACGCGCACATGATATATAGGGGAGTATTTAAACTATATAAAATAAACATTATATGTATACATTATTATTATTATGCATCATGGAAGCATGGTACCTGGTTTTACACCTTCATAACTATATAAGTATTTATTTTATTTTGTGGTAGATTTATATTAATAATGAGTAATGTATATCCTCATATCGGATATATTAATTTACTATATTTGAGGTTTAAGATTGCTACTTTAAATATGATAATGTAACATCTTTTAATTTTAGTGTTTCTAATATTAAAAATTTAATGCTAATAAAATACCAATAAAAATGAATGTATGCGTGTGCATATATACAAGTATAATGAACATAAATTTTTATGTGAATAAGTTGATATAAGAGCTATATTTATAGTTTTTACTAATTATACATAAGAATAAAAAATTCTTATGTGAGGAAAAAATAATAATTTTTTTATGCTTTCATCAATATAGACACTTAAAAAAAATATAACTAAATATAATACTTTAATGGCATGATGCATCTATATAAAACTAAACATAATCTATAATTTTAAGTAATGTAATATGCTTACAAAATTTAAACAAGTACATTACTCATACCCATCCATGTATATTATATCATTCTTATTTTAGTTTTATCCGAAGTACTTTATCCTGATTTTATTTATTTCCATTGATTACTTTTTATATTTATAGTATAAGTACCATTATTTACTTAAAATTTGTTTAGGGAATCATAGGTTTCTTAATTTTTTTTTATATAATATAGAATGCTTTCATAAAAAATAAAATATATTATTTTAAAACAAATTTTTTCGAATCAAATCTGTGTTTATCCATACATTCTTTCATTTTTTTAAACTGCAAATACCAACCCTCTTTATAGACAGTTATTATCTTCATAACAATTTTTATTATTAGTTATATTTAAAGTAATTTTTGTCTAATAATTGCATCTCAAAAATAGCACACCTATCTATTTAGGTAAAGGCATAGCAATAAGTGCTAATTTTTATTTATATAATGAAAAACAAATTTTATTATTATTTCTTTCTTCCATAAAAATATTATATAAATACTTCAACTGCATTTCTTTCTCACACCAAATTACTGTATAATACGTAAATTCACAAGAAAACGATTTTATGATAATCAAATTTATATATCGATTAATTATTTACTTTAAAAAACATTTGAAAGCGCATAATAAAACACTTAATATAAGGCTACAAGCATAATATAAAAAAGGGGATAATCATGTAAAGTCTATTCAAGATACACTACCCAGTAATAAACATCATTAGTAAAAATATTTATGTAATGTAAATTATTATTGAAATATATATACAATGATAGTTAAATTATGGTTAAATTGCCTATATACGTCTGTTTCCGATGATTCACGATTTTCTAGATATAAACATTTGATCTTACGAATTTTTGAATATTTATACTCAGTTGTCTGCTAATAATATATTATATTCCATTTTATAATTTGTTTATATTTCGCCTTTATTAAATTCCATATCAATGAAATTATATAAAGGACTTTCATTTTATTTTTTAACTAACATATTGCATTTTATACAGTTGCAAAGCGGTATATTTGTCCTTTTCATGATTTCAATATCTGTAATATACATTCAATTCATTTTATACACATT
Organism: Plasmodium vinckei vinckei; assembly: GCF_900681995.1. Lineage (NCBI taxonomy): Eukaryota > Apicomplexa > Aconoidasida > Haemosporida > Plasmodiidae > Plasmodium > Plasmodium vinckei. The sequence goes on from NC_051294.1 coordinate 56,421, forward strand.
ATTTTCAATAACCTATTAATGCATATACACATAAATAGTACTTTATAATTTATATTACAATGAGTATTATTAATAATGCATATCAAATATTATGTATTTTTTCATTTATAGATTAAACCAATGACACACTTTTGTAAGTTGCGATACATGCGTTTTCCTTCTATATTAATTATAAATATATTTTTATTTGTATATTTTTTTTTAAATGCACATACCAAAGTAAAATATTTTTTCAATGTACTATTGACTCGGGTACTATACTATTTAGACAAATAAATTTTATGTAGGAAGTAATTACTTTTACTGTTCCATGCAATCATAGCATAAGCTTTAAAGCCAAACAAAAATAAATGAATATTAGTATAATAATAAAACAACTCGAAGATATAAAGATATTTGAAAAGGGTAACAAATTAGCCTACAGAATGAATAGATAACTTAAAGATACTATTTGATATAATAAGATGCATAATGAAACAAAGGCAATTATTAAATTATCAAAATTATGTTTTTAAAAATAAATCGTTAATCTATTATTGTTTATTTCTATTAATGTTTTTATGCTTTTATAATTTACATCGTTTTTCATTGAATTAGCTTTTTATACAAAAATTGGTATAATATAATTTTATATAATATTTTTCTCAGCTTATTCGATATATGCATATAATTGGTTTTCTCTAATTTTTTATATTGAGCATTATGATTTCAATACATTTAGTATCTTTGTGATTTGAATATGATATAACAAAGAAAAATTATATATTAATTCACTTTTTACCCTATATTATCCTAGTATAAATTTCTTATACCTTTTGAGGTGGCAATATTTCAATAAATAACAAATGATGCAAATTCTCTTTTTTCGATGATGCATATTCAATACATTAATAAATATATCTAATGATGATAGCGTGATCTAATAATATTTTCATTTTTTTTAGTGATGCAATTAGATTTTTACTGCATAATTCAATTAGACAAATTTTATAAATATGTCTTCAAATATTTTTTTGCATTCTATCTCATTAATAAATGAAACAAGTAGAATGATTGTAATAGCTTTTACCCAGATCGAATAAATGATAAGACTATTTGTATGGTATTTATAGGAACGAATATTTAATTTGTTATTTATTAAATGTCGTTAAGGCTTCTCTTATATATGAGATTGTTTTTTGTATTATTTTACATATCAACAATATTGTTATCAATATTTGCTTTCCATTCATATTTTATGCACATAGAATTATTTATTAAATTATTCCAGCAAGTTAATGCTAATAAAATTACTTTTATAATTATAAAAAATGACGATTGTTAAGACAAAACAATGATAATTATGTGTTTATATATAAAGACATAGTGAAATATATTTGAAAATGTATATTTTAGTAGATTATGCTGTTATAATTTTTGCTTTATTAAGTTAAGATGTTTCTCATTATAGTTTTGATGCTATATCTATATATAGCTGAATATTTTTTGTTATCAATCAACTGTCTTATTTTCCGTATGAAAATGTTTAATATAAAAAACGCAAATAAGCAATATATTAATAAAATAAATTCAATGCATTTTTTTGAAGAAAGTCTATTAAAAATATTGAGTATACTAAAAATTATATACTGTTTATTATAGCCTGATTATCATATGTTAGTAATTTCTATATACATATATTTAATTATTCAATAAATTGTTAAAAATTATTATTATAATTCATTATTAGTAGCAATATATTAGTAATTTAATAGAATATAATATAATTCAAATAAACAATAAAATATGGATTAAACAAATACACAAATATTAATTATAGATTGTATAATAATTTTATTTTGGGATAATATAAAGCCGGATATTAATTATTATTATATAATTACATATTATTATTAAATATAATTAAATAATTATTAAAGAATTAATTAAAAATAAATAAATATGTATAATTAATTAAAGATATATTATTAAATTATAATTAAATAATTTAAAGAATTAATTAAAAATAAATAAATCTAATAATTAATTAAAGATATATTATTAAATTAATATATTTAAAAAATATATATATTAATTTAATTAAATAATATTAAATGTATAATACGAAATTAATTTAATCAACATTAAATTAATAATATATTAATTATTTAAAAAATAAATAAATTATTAATTAAATTTTATTAAATAATATTTTTATTTATTAAATATTTAATTAAATTAATATTATTAATAATATATTTTTTATTTTTTTAAATGTCTAATAAATTATATTTATATTTTTAATATGCTAATTATATATAATTAATTTAATTAAATGTATTTTAATATATAAATATAATTAATTTATTGTATAAATATTTTAATTAATAATATATAATAAATAATTTAATTTTATTATTTTAATTAATGATATAAATATTATTATATTATATATTTTTATGTGGTAATTTATTTAATTAATAATTTTATATGTATATAAATAAATTAATTTATATTATAAAATTAAAAATATATAACATAATTAATTATTTAAATTAAAAAAAATTATTTATTTATTATTTAATTAAGACATATATTAATTAATTATTATTGTTTAATTAAAAAATATATAATTATTATATAATAATTTAATTAAAGCATTTATACAAATAAATAAATTAATTATTATATTAACACATCATAAAATATAATATTATTTATTTAAAAATATATAAATATAAATAAATTATATTTATTTAATATAATTAATTTAATTAAATGTTTATTTAATATAAATATATTTATTTAATAATTAATTTAATTAAATATTTATTTAATATAAATAAACATATATTTTTATATAATTAATTTATAAATATTTATTGTAATTTTATTTATTAATAATTGATTATATTATTTATATTTTTAACTCAATTCGTGTTATAAATAATATATCTTTTCACTTAATTATAAAAATTAATAACATTATTTTTACTTTAATAATAAAACTTATAAATTATCATATTTATAAATAGATTATTCAAATGTAATAATTTTTTATACTATTATTTTTGCTTTATTATGGATAATATAAATTATGCGTTTTTATTAAGTAGACAGTATAAATATTGTTTTTTATTAAAGCAGAATGATGAATTTAATATCCAAAAATTTATATGCATACATATATGGTTAAGAATGTTTCTTTTAAATATAGTTTCATGAAGCTATTGTTAATCTTATACACCAAAATTACATCTTAAGCAATTAAGCATATATGTACTTTAATTAATGTCTTATACTATATGTATATATGTTATCGAAATATACAACTTTGGTTTTTTAAAGGTATAAGGAATATATATCCTCATAATCAAAAATGATATATGGGTACCAATCTAATTATAACCGTAATCCAATGTACTTTAATTTTCATTTATATATTCCCCATCTAGAATGTTAATAACACAACAATACTTTTCTACATGATATATAAGTTTATTATCAGAATTTCTGGATGAGCATATAACTAATAATATTGTTTTCATATCTCACCATTTACTTTTTGTTTTTATAAATATATATTCAAAAATATTATTATAAGCACCATTTCTAGAATAATAAACACCGAAATCTTTAAATATGATTCGAATTTTTACATAATAAAAGTTGTCTACTCATATCTTTAAAAGTACATTCATATAAAAATATAATATATGCCCATATTAAATATCATAGATATAATAAATTATAATTATGATAACACCTACATAGGATAAATAATTTGTACTCATTTATTTATATTATATGATGAATCATTAATTAATCACAAAAAGTATTGTAAATTTATTATTAAAATTAAATATAACAAAATTTTTATTATCTATGCATATAATATTTATATAATTTCACAAATCATCATTATCTTATATTTCTTAATAATACATATATCTTACTAAATATAGTATTGAAATGAACCACCAATATATTGGTAAAAATCACTATTTTATATTCGTATTATAAGGATGGCATAATCAATAAAAAACATTCAATTATTAAGACAGCAAAATAAAAATAGTCTATTAAAACTATATCTAAGTTTGGACATACATCTTTATAATTAATAATAACTATTTATACACCCTTTATTGAATTAAATGGAATTAATATAATTATTACGATTAAAGGCGTTTTGGTAACTATTATAAATCCGCATTCTATAAAATTGAAACATGATAAAACATTGAATTTTAAAAGCACAGACATCTTTTATCATGTTTAACTATATGTATTAAATTTTAAAATTAATTATTGATGATAACATTTCAACCTAAAAATTCATTCATATAAATAATATCCGATTAATTAGAACTTTAAATATGAAACAAAATCAAAATTAGACATATCCATTTGATAAGTTTGTATAATTTATATATTTTAAAACATATACACATCTTTTATATTTATATTTTTGGGGTGGTGTTAAAAAATAATTTATCCTTTTGTGTAATGATATAAGATGTGTAATAATTCATAACTATGTGGTTTGTTTATAAGATATTTTTTATTATTCTTATCAATGATGAAAAATTTAGAAATTTAATCTTTCTTAATTAAATGGCTACAAGAATTTTTGTAAGCATTTCCGATATTTCATTTTAATTCCAAATACCTACAAATTTTTAAGTAAATTATATACTCATGCACATATATTTATCAAGACAGATTACACCCACCATGTTAACATATATTTTTTTAAGAGAAATCAAGACAATAAATAATACTAAGTTTTTTAATATAAATTTTTTATGACTTTTTAATACTATTCTATGCGATGAAATGTAATATAACACATCCATTAAAAATGTTTCAAGATATAATTTGAGTTGTATGTTTTGCATGGATAGCATGCAAATGTTTGTAAAAATATACACATATTTAAAAAATAAAATAAAAATGATATATAAAACGTAAGTTAAGTGTTCATTAGCATATTCCATAATTGATAGCAAACAAATTTGGCACTCAAAAAAATAATCGTAATTACAAATATTAACTAGTTTCTAATCATCCATTTGTTGTGTATTATTAAAACGAGTATATAATAGTATAGACAAAGTGATCATGTAATTTAGGTAAATTGTACATAAATATCTATTCTTTTGATTAATATTGTTAAACTTCATAATCGATATACTCAAATTATTCATAAAAGTTATTACATTTTATATTAAAGGTATTCTTATAATTTTCCTGAATTTTATTATAGAATAAAATATGCATGAACTTTGTTTCCTGTTTTCATTGTAAGTGCATTTATATTCATTTTTTGCCAATAAACATTTCCTAAATTTTAACTTAGGGATACTTTATAAGCGTTTATTATTATTTTGCCATGAATAATCATCTTGTTTGTTACTGCTGGATCTTATTTTCAATTCATCTCCATTTTCTAATTTTATAGTATCTATCTCACCATTTAATAACTTCCGAATCGCTTTGGCTGCATTTTCTGTTTCATTAAAATTTTTATTATCCCCATTATTATAGCTGAATCCCATGGTAAACAATAAGGCGAATATAAGGATAATACATAAAGTATATGAATACTTTGGAAAACGCGTCATTTTTATATAATTAAAAAAAAATTGTTATATAGACAAATGTTGAAAATTGAAACATAAAATAGGTTATATATTTTTTGAAATGAAAGTAATTTGTAAAATATAATTAACAAATTGGAAATAAAATTATGGTTGTTTAAAAAGACAATAATCATTAAAAAAACTATTTTTTAAATATAATAAATTAAACAATATAACATTCTTTGGCTTTTGATAGCTAGATAGCTAAATATATCTTATGAGAAATATTTATAAAAAAAAATGTTTTAAAAACGTAAATAGCTATAACGCTTGTGTTTGTTTTAATATAGCTAGCTTACAATAAAACAACATACTATTGTATTGAACAAAATACTAAAATTATAATTTAAATAAAACATTATGAATAACTTAGTCAAGCTTTGAAAACGGACAAAAATAATCAAAAAGACAATTATACTTTTTATTAAATATAAGAACAAGAATACAATATCTATAATTTATTCATTTGAAGGTAGAGAAGTTTTAGATATATTTAAAAGTAACACATAAAAAATATTGTATACAAAATTATTACAGTATTCAAAACGATTTATAAAAATTAATAAGGGGTCAATATATAGTTTGTGGAAGAAAGTAAATATTGACTCTTAAAAAGGGAAAATCCATACACATAATTATAGGAATACACCCTTATAATAATTTTATAAAATATATTTATTCTTATCTTGTTATACCCAGTATAAATTAATAAATTAGTATGCATCATTACTTAACGATATAACTAAATTATATATTAGTTATGATGTGTTTGTTTGATTATGATTGTAAAGGGTCTAAAAGCTGGCAAACTTCAGGAATAATGGGAGGGCATAATTTTAAAAAAACATCTTCCCAAAATAAAATATTGTAAATATAGAAAGTTTAAAACATTCATACATTTCAATATAATACAAATAGTTGCATCAAAATGCAAATTAAAAATATGAATTATTATTTGAGGAACACGCATTTTATTACATTAGAACAAAGCAATTCTATTGCCTTTATAGATGTCATTTTTTTAAAATATACATTACAACCTCAAAAAAATATGTTTTAAAAATAGTTAAGAAAACATGAATTCGTATTTTCAAAATATTTATACATCTTACCATATTCAGGGTTATTTTGACTATACTAACATAACAAAAAAAAATATAGATAATATATAATTTGCATAATATTTATTTTATTATATACATAAATATTTTTTACAAAAAAAAAAATATATACATAATATTTTTAAAATACGGTATTTAAAATATATTTTGTTTAATATCCATTATTCTCTTTTTCTATATAGGCACAAAATAAATGTATATGTAACATAACAAAAATATGAAATTCATTTTTTACTCTATAAAATGTGTTATTATTTTGTGGTACATATCTGAGATTTTTATAAAAGCTAATGTTGTTAAAACAATTAAAAATATAAGATACTTTATACCTGTTAAAAACAATAAAACGTTTAAAATAAAAAAAAAAATTAACTTATATAATACAAAGACTATAAAAATGGGTGAAATGGAACATTCATTTATCGATATAGGATCAAATTTAACAGATAAAATGTTCGACGGAATCTACAATAAGAAAAAGCATGAAAATGATTTAAAATAGTAAGAAAATTTAAATACATAAACTAGACATTTGTATTATAAACATATACATATCCAACCCACTAATATATAATTATCCCATAAAATATCTATAAATTTTTAGTGTTTTGAATAGAGCCAAGTATCACAATGTAGAGAAAATCATAATAACATGTACATGCATCGAAGATATTGATAAATCTTTAAACATTTGCGAAACATACGGTTTGTTTTTATATTATTTATAGTAGACAATTTATTTCATACATTTCAAATGTACACATACATATACCCATATTTTTTCTCATGTAGACCCTAAAGGGGAATTTCTTTTTTTAACGGCTGGAGTTCATCCTACAAATTCCTATGAATTCATCGATAGAAGTAAAATTGAGGAAAATGATATAATAGCAAAAAATGAATTTGAAGAATTTTTAAAATATTATAAAAACGAACCCAATAAACAAAACCTTACTAACTTGGAATCTGACATAAAAAACCAGAATCTAAAAGTAGACAAAAATACATTAAATGGTGATTTATACATTCCTGGATTTTTATATAATGAACAAGATAGAAATTATTTAAATAAATTAAAAGATAAAATAGAAAAACATAGCAATAGAATTGTATGTTTAGGGGAAATGGGATTAGATTTTGATAGATTACATTTTTGTCCCAAATATGTTCAAATTAAATATTTTATATATCAATTAAAATTAGTTGAAATGTTTAAATTGCCAATTTTTTTACACATGAGAAATTGTTCAGATACTTTTTTTGAAATTTTAGAAAAATATAAACCCTTGATCGAACAAGTTGGTGGAGTTATTCATAGTTTTACAGATAAAGAAGAAATTATTCAAAAAATAACAAATTACAAAAACTTATATATAGGGGTAAATGGATGTTCTTTAAAAACACCTGAAAATATTAATGTCGTTAAAAAAATACCAATGGATCTTTTATTATTAGAAACAGATTCCCCTTGGTGTTCTATAAAAAAATCACATGCTTCATATCATTACATTAAGGACAAATATGAAAAAAGAAATTACACAAACTTAAAGAAAATTAAAAATATACTCCAATGTGATGACACTGTTATATTTAAGGATAGGAACGAGCCATATAATATTGTGTAATTTTTTTTTAATTATTTATATTAAAATGTTCTATAGTTATACACATTTTATATCATCATCAAAATGTGGCTGTTTATTTTAATTTATTTAATCCCAATCGAATTATATTTATATATAAACCCATTAATTATTTGGGAATTTTTTTTTTTTTTCCAGGGATGTAGCCGAAATAGCTTACAAAATAAGGGAAGATAATATGTCGTTTAATTCATTTTGCCAAAAGTAAGAAAATTAATCTTCAAATATTTTCTATACGTGTATTACAATATAATAGAATATTATTTGTATATTTTATTAATGCTATATGTAATGCAGTTTTTTATACTTTATTGAATAAATTATTTATTTTATCATCTTTATATTATTTTTATTTTTTTTTTATTTACTATTTGTTTAATTTTACATATAGTTGTGTATATACATTTGAACATAATTAATTTATGTATTTTGTTGTTTTTTTGCAAAAGAGTACGATGCAATACAGTAAAGCTATTTAAAAAATTAAGATAAAAATTTTATATCGAATCATAAATACATTAACAACCTATATTGTAAAAAAAAAAAACACAAAACTTTTTTATTGACGGAATACCAAATGATATAAATAACAAAGACCAAAAAAGGAACCAAAGAAGTGACACTATAAAATTGTTTAAGTGTATAATACATATTATGGAAAACCAAAAAAAAAATGATTCAAAGGATTCAGTAAAGGCACATTTTGAAGCGGTAACCATTAAAATATACATTTTTCATGCCATTTTCCCTTAACTAACTTATAGTTTTAATATTTCATACAAACTATTTATTTTTGTTGTTTCAAAAATAGATTGAAGAATGTAAGGATAAAAAAGAAAAGTATGTAAGATGTTTCAATAATTGGTATAGAAACAATTTCCTTAAAGGGGATTTAACACAAGCCTGTGATGATTATTATGAGGACTATCAAATATGCATAATAGTAAACAAATCAAACTAATCAAATGTCCATTATATATCTTGTTATGTGACATACATAACCATTAATGAGATTCATATTTTATTATATTTATTTTTTTATAGAATGATTTGAATAAAAAGGGTTTAGGTCATTTGCGTGATTTGAACAAGTAAACATATTCCCACACACACATACATCCATATAACATATAAAATAAACATATAAAATAAACATATAAAATAAACATATAAAATAAACATATAAAATAAACATATAAAATAAACATATAAAATAAACATATAAAATAAACACATAAAATAAACATATAAAATAAACATATAAAATGAAAAATGATAAAATATTCAAATTTGTAAACATTTTACTATTGTTTTGTTATAGATAAGCATAGCCATCCTTAACAACTTCAAACATGTAAACATAGTTGCAAAAAAAAAAAAAAAACAAATATATAAAAGAAGATATTATATAATGATAATATGAAAACATATTAAAAATATACAATTTTATGCACAGTTGAAAAGTATAGAACACATAAAAGACAATAAAAATATGTGAAAACGGAAATAAGGTGTAATTGCATATTCCTTCACATAATTGTAAAATTATATGTAGGTTATAGATTAAATTGAAGTAAAACTCATCGGATTTTTATGATAAATTTGTATATTTGTATATAGAAAATATTTTTTGTAATTTCTTCCAAATATTCATTTTTATTGAATAAACTGTTATAAGTTCAAATATTTTTTTTTAAAACATTTAATTTTTTATATTATATTAATGGTGGGAAATTTTATAATATAAACTTCCCCCTTTTTTTGTCTTTTCATTTTTTTTTTATTTGTAAATATGCATTTTTTTACATAAACTCAATTTTTATTTTTGAACAAATTTAGAACAAATATATATTTTTACAAACTTCCAAATTTATATTATTTCAAATAATTTTTAATATATTACCTCAAATAAATACATACACACATATTCGCTTTTATTTTAATTTTTCAAACTTATAGGAAACTATCATATGTTTGGTTTAAATCGAGTTTCCTTCACAAACACATTATTTATTTTTATTTTTTGAAAATAACCTAAAAATATATTACTAAAATACTTTTATTTTAATACATACTACTCTATATTCTCTGTTAAAACATCATATTTTTTTTTTCTTTTCTGTAAAGGTTACTCCATTCGATTGATTGCTTGCGATTTTATTTTCAATATGTATATCTGGCATTATATATTTTATATTTTCACCATTAATTGGTAAATTGTAATTGTATATATATTCTGGATAGCCATTATGATAATAATGAGGCATATTTAAAGGATAATATAAATATGGATTATTACCTATATTCTGATTATTATATAAATAGTATAAGTTCATATCTATATTGTTTTTGTACATATTTGGATTCCCTAAAAAAGTGAAAAGCAAAACATAATTTATATACTCATAAATGTTATTCTCTTTGTATGAACTCATATTTTATCACATATTTATATGTCTATACAAAATTAAATATAAAAATATACATACCTAATAAATTATATTGTGGAATATTTATAATATGACCATAGGGTTTTATTTTATTCAAATGCTCTCTTTTGGGGGGATATTCGAATCCTTTACCTTTAATATATTTTTTCCCCTTTTCATTTTTATCCTTTATGTTTCCATTTTTCCTATTAAAATACGTGTTCTTAAAATAAAAAAATATATATATTGTATATACATATATATGTGTGTGAATATTTTCATATATATAATTTTTTTTAGCTATACTGATAGTGGCTTTATAACAAAGGACACGCTTAAGGGGAATTCTAGCAACTCACTTAATCGCTTCCTACAAAATATTATAACAAAAAAGTTCAGTCATAAAATGTCTGCACTTGTAAATCCACATGTATACAATTATGTATGTACATTTTTTTTTTTAATTACGTTAATATGTTTTTTAAATAGTTGGAATAATTTTTCATCCATATTTTGAAAAATATTTCATTTTCCCTTATACACAGTTGGATACCAGAAAGATCTACTAAATTAAATTCTTCTCCGATTGATAAAAGGACCTACAAATACGTTTTATAAAAATTGGGAAAATTTATAAATATGTTCATTCTATTATTAATTATGTACAACCTTATACATATATATGTCAAGTTTATTCCTGTGTCTATTTGACTAATATATTTTTACCATCTTTTCCCATATTAAATCAGCAGTACTATTTTTGAAATTGTTTGCATCCTTTATAATACAAATAAACCCGTTCGAATATTCCTACAATTATTAAAAATATTTTGCACACATATATTTTTGTTCATATATTTTTTACTTTTTTCCTTGCATGTTCAGGCATTTTTTATTTCATATATTTTTACTTCATAGAGAGGCTTAAAATTTTGCTTGAAAAGATAAATATTATAATATTCCTTAATAGAAGACGGAGATTTCATATATTTGTAGTTTCTGAAAAGTGTAAAAAATGTATATCAATATCAATGATTATATTGAAATGGTGTATTTTTTTTTAATTTAAATATTTTTTATTTACTTGTAAAACTTCTCTATCGTGTTGAAGGGCTCCAAAGTTGTCAAACTGCTCATGTACTGATCATAGGATTTTCGTTTTTCGTTGTCAAATGAAAATGTCCATGAATTTTGCAAATATTTTTCATTCTAAAAAAATAAAGAAAAAATGCACACATAAGTTAGAATATATCATATAAAAAATATCTATTTTACATAAATACCCTCAAAATAATCCATATAAATATTTTCTCATATTCAAAATTATTATTTCATAGCTTACTTTATTCTTTGTTTTTTTATTTCCTCCCTTTTTGGGGTTTATTTTATTTTTTTTTTTAGTATTAATTTCATTATTTTCCAAACTGCTTGAAATATTTTCTCCCCCGTTATTTTGTTCTTTGTTTCCATCACCATTAACATTGTTTACACTTTTTTTATGGATGTTATTTTTGTCCTTTTCAAATTCAGGATTATCATTATTACATATTTCACTAGTTTTGTCTGATTTATTGTCATTCTTTTTTTTTGAATTATCTTTGTTTTTTTTATTAATTTCGCCATCGTTAAATTCAACTAATTTTTCACTATTTATATAACTACTATTACTAGTGATATTAGTACTATCAATACTAATATTGCTCATTAATGTTTCATTACTTTTTTCTTCACATTGGTCTTTTCCATTTTCATTTTCTTCTTTACAATCCATTTTGTTTATTGTTTTTTTATTTGACAAACTTGTTGTATCGCTTTGGCTGTTTTCACTTAAATCACACTTGTCATTACCAGTATTTAATTTTTCTTGAATGCTATTATTATCCTCTTTTGAATTTTTTTTTTTACTTTTAAAAAATGATTTTATTTTTATTCTACTTTTTTTTATATCCTCATTATTATTTTTGGTATTACTAATTTCGATGTTGCTACACAAATCGATACCTTTATCTTCATCCTTTTCAATCTCAATATAATTTATATCATTAATACACTCTGAATTTTTCGTCATTTTTTTTAAATCATAAATAATATTATATAGCTAAATTGAAATAGTATATATATAAGTATACATAGTGTAAATTATGATTTTTTTTTGTGGTGTATTTTACGTACAATTCATATACAAATATACAACACTATATTAAGGGTTTTGAAAAAATAAATTATTAAAAGATATTTTATTTTTATTATAAAAAATTTTTTTTGTTGTTTTAGCTAATACAAATATAGAGTTAAAAATATGCATAAATAATAGGTGTTAATAATATAAAATATAGAATTAATTATATGTGCATATGATATATAAGGGAAATTGTTAAATGGCTATATAATAAACATATAGAGAAATAGTTGATAAATATGTTTAAAATACGAATAAAATATAAAAGTTGTTAGCTTATTTCAACAAATATACATATAACTATCTTGTTTCATTTTGTATGAACAAATTAAATAAATATATATGAATTTTTTTTTATATAAATATTATGTAGAGATTGTATTGTATATATGTGTAATCCCCAAAACTGTAATTTTACCATATTTTAATAAACATTTATTTAAAAGATTTCCAAATACAAATAACGAAATAATATATATAATGATAGGTTGAATGGAAGGAAAAAATCCAAAACAAAAAATATATATTTTTTTTAAATATATAGAAAAATATATTTATAATAAAATGAACGTATACTATATTTTTTAAATACATAGGATAGTATATATACCTATGACAGACACAGTATATTAAGTAAAAAAAAAAATACCTTAAATAAAAATTTATTTATGCACTTTATATAAATTTTCCCTTTTTATTGAAAAAAAGTGTAATAAGAATTAATAAGTAATAATAAAATAAAGAATAACATAGATCTTCATTATATCATAGCAATTAGTTTAATATTATCCACTTTTATAATTTTATTTTATTTTATCAAACTGTTATATATACCTTTTTAATACATTAAAATAATAAAATTTTTAAATGATGTTGCATAGCAATTAAACAAATTATAAATATATTCCTACAGAATTGTTAAATATATACTAATAACACATATATTACACGAAATAAAAAGTGTACATATTATTAAGCAACTTTTGCATATATTATATGTACAATGCTAATACTTGTTTAAACACAAAATGCTTTTTAAAGGGAATAAAACACTGAATGATTTCCCTTATCATATGTGTTGGTTTGGTTTAAAACCAGACTTAAAAAATTTAAACAATAGTAATTTTAACTTTAATTGTTTAGAGGAAATATATTTATTTCGTTTTTCAAATATTAACAGTTTTAATTTATTAAATTTAAATCATTCAAGTAATAATTATGTAAATGTTTGGTTTGATAATCTGGACAATCTCATTAAATGCTTTAAAATTAAATATTCCTCAAATAAATCGAAAATTTATTTATATCAACAATACTTTGATAAAAAATACCCAATTAATGATGTTTTCACATACAAAAATCCTCAACAATTTTATTAACCATTTTATATAAAGCTAGCTTGTACATGCATAATTGTGTATTTTTTTTTTTTTACATAGCTAGCTATTTTACCATTTTTTTTGCGGTGAAAATAATCACACACATGTTTCTATACCATTATATGGTCTAAATTACAGCTACATAATCTTTTAAAACTACATATTTATATGTATACTTGCTTGTTATACTAGTTTCCTATTTTATTGCTTATTAACTTATTCTTGTTGCAACATTTTTAACATGACCAAGCAAGGTAATATGGATCAAAATGCATGAACAAATCAAGTTATTGGATGTACAAGAATTAAAAATTCTTTTTATAGAAGAATACAATGAATATATCAAGTTAGTTAAAACCGTAGAATTATATCATCAAAAAATGCAACTAAATTGGTTCAAATTTCATTTATTTTATGAAAACACTGAAAATAATATTCCGAAATATTACTCAATAAATAAACAAGTCAAAAATAAAGTTAATAACAAGACAAATACCATGGACAATAATTTATGTAATACTAGTGATGGCGGAAAAAAGAAAAGACTATCGGAAGATTATTCAAATTATAAAAGTATTGAAGAAGATCTAAAATGTATTTATAAACAAGAAAAAAATAATGAATGTTACTATTTCAAGGCACACAATAATGATAAACCACGTTCCCTCATTTTACATTTTTTAAGGGATGTCCCAAATTCTGTTGAATTATATATGAATATTAAAATAAAAAATTTGAATAAATTAAAAAATGGTGTACTAACACAATTAAATAAGTTTTGTAAAGTACAAATAAATAAAATTTATTCTCTTATAATGTTATGTGAAATCAAATTAAATAATTCCCATTTATCTCAAAAAATGGAAATACACAATAAAAGTATTATACATAAAAATATAAAAAATATAATTATCCTTTGTAAAAAAATTATACATGAAGTTACAAAAAATATGATTCCTTTCTTTTTTTTATTTAATTTATTTTCCAAACCTGATTATTTTGAATATCAATTTGACCATTTCAATAACCTAATTCAAATGTTGGACATGTAACAAAACTAAGAAAAACACACAAGATAAAATACTAAATAAGTTTATATATACATAATATTACCATTATCCCGTTTATTTATTTTTATGTCTATTTAAGATCTATATATTGGCTACCCTATGTTTTGACAAAGATTATGCTTATAAAAAAAATAAATATATCTAAAATAAAAATAGTATATAAAATTAAAATAATATATATGTATTTTTTTACTTAAATTTTTTAGTGCATGCTTTATTCATATTTTACTATATATTGTTGTTTTTTAGTTTATATTATTATTTTGTTTCTACATTTTTTTTCTACATTTTTTTTCTACAATTTTTTTTCTACATTTTTTTTTCAAATATTTGTATACACAGTTTTCCTTCATAAATTTATAAGCCCCTTTCGGAAGTATTAATATATTCATATATAAATTGTTTTTTTTTTTTAAATAGGTTTTATTATCCATTATTTATAATGTAAACATTTTGTTTGTTTATAAAAAAAACATAAAAAATATTATATGTAACTATATTTATGTTTTTATATATTTCTATATATATTATACTGTATTTATAACATTTTTTAAAAAACATTTTTTAAGTGGAAGAATGAAAAAATAAAGAAAACATTTGATGTTTTTTTTTTTTCTTATTTTTGTTGTTTAATATTGAAGGGGAAAAAATAAGTATCACTATTTATAAAACTATATGAATATAAAGAAAATATACATAAAATTTTTTTTTATGATAACTTCATTTTGTTTGAATTATATAGCTAAAAATATATTGTGTTATTCAAATGAAAAAAAAAATATTTTTTTTCTAAATAGAACAAATGTTCATAATAATATATTATTGTATGGTTTAAAAAATACACATGGGAAAAATAATATAAGGAGGGTTAAACATTTCAATCAACTCTTCTTTGAAAAAAAAATATTTTACATTAACAAAAGTATAGAACGAAAATTCTTTGCAAATAACATTTTTAGAATGAGTGACCATCAGCCTTTTGTGGTAAGCATATATAAAATGTCACAAAAAAATAATTGAAATAGATTGATATAATTTACCCTTCATTATTTTTTTCTTTACTTTTTTATTTCTACTTACAAAGATATTTATGCTCGGAGGTCCTGGTAGTGGGAAAGGAACACAATGCAAACTAATTCAAGAAAACTTTGATTTTATTCACATTAGTGCAGGTTATTTTCAGTCACCATATTCCATATAATTTTCACATACATTGTCAAAATTGTGACACCCCTTAATTTGTTTATCCTTTTTTATATAGGCGACTGCCTACGGGAATATTTAATAAAATGCGAAAAAAATGAAGCAGATCCAAAATACAAAGAAATTGTAGAAGACTCTATAAACAATGGTTATTCAAATAAAACGACAATTAATTTTTTATATACATAGTTATTATATTTACCAAAACATATATACTGTCCTATTCCCCTTTATATATAACACTGTCAAATAATTTACACATTAAAAAATGTTTTACTCATTCTCTTGGTTTTAGGAAAAATTGCACCCGCAGAAATAACTATAGAACTAATGAAAAATAAAATGCAAAACGAAATTAATAGAATGAAAAAAAATGAAGAAAAATGTAATAATGAACATGTAGAACAATTAAATAGTTTTTCATTTTCTTCATTAGATAATAAAATAAATTTAGAAAATACTAATATAGATAAAAATAGTGATAAATTAAAATATGATAACAATATATGTGAAAATAATTATGTATTAGATATATTAAAAAAAAATAAAATACAAAAAAAACCAAAATATAAATTTATAATTGATGGATTTCCAAGAAATTATAATAATCTTAATGGATGGATAAATATTGTTAAAAACTATGCATATGTTCATTTATGTATATTTCTTTATTGTGATGAAGAACATATGATTAAAAGGTGTATAAATCGTGGATTAATTAGTGGTACTTTTATTTTATAGAAAAATGTTCATACATTTTAACCCCGACCTATACAATCTCCTTCACATGTCTTGCTTTACTACCCCACAATATAAACACATACACATAATACATTTTTTTCTCCCCCTTAAACTTCTCAGGACGAGTAGACGACAACATAAGTACTCTCAAGAAAAGATTTGAAACACACAATAAAGGTTGTACTCCTATAATAAACCTATTTTTGAGTGAAAACAAATGCATTTTTATTAATGCAAATAAAACTATTGAAGGTGTATGGACCGATATGAAATATGTTTTTGAAAATATGTAAAAATACCAATCACAAATTAAATCTACACATTTTTATTTGTTCTATTTTTATCAATTATATACATATGTGAAGTACAACTTTTTATTTATTATATGATATATTTTTTACTGTCTTTAAATTTGATTATTATAATTTATATCCCAATTATCACTGTAATAATAGGGTTTTAAAAACAGTTTTGATATGTTAAGGATTTGTTCACACAAGTTTATTCTTTATTTTATGTATGCATACAATTTTACTTGCTCAAACACGTATATCCTCATTATATAATTGTTTATAAATATTTTATACCTTTTTAATAACAAACTATAATTTTAAGTTTTTTTTTTTGCTTTATTTAATAATAAATGCATAAGAAATATATATAAAATAATTTCGGGAATATATATGTAAAGAAAATAAGACACAACATTGTGAAAAAAAAAATGAGAAAAAAATACGGAAAAATTATTTGCATTTTTAAACCTGGAAAAATAAATGAGTATATATATTTCTCCCCTCTTTTCATAAAACTTTTTTTGTCAAACTTCTAAAAAAGGAAATACTAATGGGCGGATAAATTATTACTCCACCATTAAATGTTACGTACACAAATAAAAAAGCAACTGAAAATATGAAACAAGAAAAAATTTATATAAAACAATTTTTTATATGCACATATGTAAACTCAAACATATGTCCATAATTGTTTTTACATAAAATAAATGATAAATTGAATTTTATATAAAGGAGGGAGAGAAAAGAAAAAAGTTGCATATATGCATACATATAAAACTGTATTATTATAACTACATTGATCCTTACAATGTAGTCATACTTTCCTTCATTCTCCAGAATGAGGGGTTATAATATAAATTACTAGCCAAATAATGAAAATATGTGTTAATTTTTTTTTTTTCAAATTTTTTATGACTTGTTCATATTTTTTTTTCTTTTTTTTTTTTTTTCCCACATTTGCACACATTTTCACCTCACTGATTCATGGAAAACGCTTGCTCATAAAACTTTTGTCCAGCTTTATTTGTCTCTCTCCAATGGTATAAAAAGTTTTTAAAAAGTTCTGTTCGTTGATCATGATTTAAATTCAAATAGTTATCAACCTGCTCATTTATTTCTTCATCAGAATTAATTATAAATGGATTATTTTCTTGGCTAGTTATGTTGGATTGACTAAAAATGCTAGTCCTATTTTTTAGTCCATTTTCCAATTCATCAATTTTACAATGTAATAATGTTTTATCACTTAATAAAACATTTTTTTCATTTTCAATTTTCGAATTTTCTAATCTTAATATATCAATTTGATTAACTAATGATATATTTTCATTATTTAATACTTCAACCTGTTTTCTCAAATCATTTATTTCTTTATTAAGTTCAAATTCATTTTGTGCAATTTTTCGTAATTGCTGATTTTCATTAATCACTTTATTCATTTCCATTTCTAAATCATTGTTTAAGTCTACTAATGTTTGAACATTCTTATTTAAATTAGTTATTGTTCCCTCTGAACAGTTTTTAACTCTATTAAATTTTTCATCATAAGTATTTATAATATTTCTTAATTCTTCGATTTTTATATGACTATTCTTTTCCCTTTTTAAAGTCTCTTTTAATAATTCTGAAACTTTGTTATAACTAATTCGAATTTTGTTTATTTCTTCAGTACTTTTTTTTCGGCTTCTTTTTAAACACTCACAATAACTTAGTAATTCTTGAAATAAATAAACTATGTCTTTTTTTTTTTCTTCTCCATAATATTTCGAAGGAATACCCAAATATTCTAAATTGCTTTCACTATTTATATGACCACTTATATTATTATTTATCGTTCCATTTTTTGGAAAAAAATTCATATTAATTATACCTGATTGGCTTAAATTATTATTAGGGACAAGCCCATTTTCGTTTCCCTCTACACTTATACGATGGTCACCCACCAAGGATTTATTAACAATATTGGTTATACTATTGCTAACATTATTAACACTGGTAATATTATTATTACAGGATTCGCTAGCACATGTACTGCTTCTTGTTTGGTTACTGTTGCTCTTATTTACTAATCCATAACTTAGCCCATCAAGTAATCCTCTGTTTGATACACCATTATATATGTCATTTACCGCTCTATTACTTAAGCGATTTATATCATAAATATCTGAATTATTGTTTTTTATTTGGACAGAATTATAATCATTATTCATGGGATTAGTCATACAATTTGAATTTACAATACTAATATGTTTATTATTATTATTCCCAATATTGTCATTATTGCTACCTAGATTATTATTACTCATTCTTGGTGATTTGCTATTAAATGTAAGGATAGTATCTTTTCCTTTTTTTAATGTACTTGTAATAAAATTATCATTTTTTCGCATATTATTATCATCATCATACCAATTCGTATGACTATTTATATTACTGTTTAAAATATCATCATCATTTACATTTTGTATCACCTTATTTTCAATATCCTTTTTTTCATTATTTATATTTGTTCCACTTTTTTTGGGCGCAAAAAGTATAGCTTGTTTCATATGAATATAATTTTTTTTAATGCTGCTATTATTATATACGTCCATATTATTACAACTATTACTATTTTTGTACTTTCACAATTTCGTAATACTTTTTGTTGTATCACTCCAGTTGCCAAACGAGTCTTTCATGAGTAATGAACTAAAACTTATTACTTAAATTATATTCTTCTTTATTTATCATACATACATATATATATTTTATTTTTACATTTCCTGTTTCTTTTATCTTATTAATTTATTTATTATTTTATCTAATTAATGTGTATTCCTCAATATATATATTTTTTTTATCATATACATACATTATATTTATAATTTTTTAATTATTTGTACATTGATTTTTTTTATCTTTATATTTTCGCCAGACCTTTAACTAGCCACTCTTTATTTTATATATTTTTTTTTTTCTTAACATTTAAAAATATTTGCCTTAAAAAATATGACCATGTTAATATATTATTTTATATTTTATTATATTTTTTTTTTTTCAAAAGTTGCAATAAATCGTATGGACATGTATATGTAGAGATATATCCCTATCGAATTAGTAACCATATTTATATATAAAATTTGCTTAACAAATTTATGTTATTAGTTATTTTATTATAAATATATATAATTGTCTACGCCCTGTTAATGTGTATTCAGACATATTGACAAACATTTCAAATAACTGAAAAAATTAAATAAACTTTACGCTATTACATTTTCTTACACTTTAATTGTGTGTGTGTGCGAAGGAAATGAACAAGTATAATTATATTGGTGATATAAAAATAAAAGAAAAAAATTATTTAAATTGACAAATTATTTCATTGGCTTATTTATTCTTATTATAATTTAACCTAATATAATCCTCAAAATTATATTCCTAAGTATTATGCCAACATGTAGTATTGTTCTTATACCTTTCTCACTACAAGCATGTATTATATAGCTCCCAATTTATTTTCAACAAAATTATTATCTTTATTTTTACCTGACCAGCTAGCTATTTTTCGAAAAAAAATGTATAATTAGCTAGAAAGTACATACCAAAATACGTAAAAAAAGGGAAAACGAAATACCTCACTACTTATAATGCTATCTTTTAATTTAATTTTAAAAAAATATAGCGGAATAAAGAACAACACTTCTTAGTTATTACACATATTATCCCCATAGAACGATCACATATATTTCCATACCTTTTTTATAAACTCATTCAAGGGATAATAAAAATTCATATACATATGTATCCATTTTTTTTTCTCGGTGTAAAACACTTACTCTTATATTATTTAAAAGCCTTTCATGTGATTAAACTTTTTTAAAAAAATTTATAAAAAAGAATGGGAGTTTACTTTTGCTATGATTTCATGTTATTTTGCCATACATATAAACACCTTTTCCCTTATGCACATATTTATAAAAAAAAATTGAAACCTCAACACATTTAATTTCCTTTTTTTTTTTAATTGCCCATTTTCCCCTCTCCCTATTATGTATAAGACAAAAAAAAATAAATTAGATGGAGGCATATTTAACATTACATATTTATGAATAAAATCGTTTTAATAAAAGAAATAATATCATATAAAAATGACGAAAAGAAATATCATAATAAAATACATTTAAAATAAAAATGTAAAAGCATTATTAATAAAAAATAAAAGATATATTTTTTCCAAGCCCTTATTTTTTTGGTATATGCATATAATAGCTTTAAAAAAAAACCCACTAAAAAAATTGTAAAAGGTCACAAAAATACACACTTTCATTAAAATTATTAATAAAGGGAAATAAAGAGAAAATATTCAAAGTAATATTATATATTTTATATTATTTATTATTTTTTGAAATTTTTTTTTTTGTATCTCAAATTATTATGCATTTTTTTTATTGTATTTCTCTTTTTCATAATAGTGTATAGCCCCTTTCCAGCTAGATAAAAATAATCAAGAAATTCAAAATTAGGGGTATTTCAAAAAAAAACATATGTGTGTATATAATATAAGAGGCTTATTGAGATGAATATTTGTTTACACATATAAATACGAAAGAAATTATTTCAATGTAAATCTGATTATGTATCAGTATTTCCACTTTTATTCTATACAGCCAACTATATAAAATTATTTGAATTTGGCTTACTTCACTAATTCCCTTCTTTCTTTCGAATTTAAACATGGAGTTTAATCTAGACGATT
Source organism: Plasmodium vinckei vinckei (assembly GCF_900681995.1). Taxonomy (NCBI): domain Eukaryota; phylum Apicomplexa; class Aconoidasida; order Haemosporida; family Plasmodiidae; genus Plasmodium; species Plasmodium vinckei. The sequence continues at coordinate 78,844 of NC_051294.1, forward strand.
TTAATGATTTCGACAAGTTAGATAATATTTTAATAAATGAAATAGAGAAAGAAAAAAAACAAAATGCTGGAGACAAACGTAAATTTGACATATACGATGAGTATCAAGAACTACTAAACAATAAAATACAAAAAAAGAAAAACAAAAAAAAAGAAACTGTAAATAATAATTATGAAAATGTCAGTAATATTTATGAACAAGGTCAGGAAAATATACAAACAAATGATAATTATCATATATTATTCAATCGAGAATTTCACAACCATTACATATTTAACGATTATAAATACTTAAAAGAATATGTGTATAAAAATAATTTAATGAGTGATGATATATATTTTAAAAGAGATGAAGTTATAATAAAAAATAGAATCGATTCACAAAAAATGTTTCAAACTAATGAAGATTTAACTGATTTTATAAAAATTTATGATGTTAATAATAATTATCCACCAATTTATTTGAACTCATTTAAAAAAACAGATGCAGACACCACTTCTCAATCCCCTCACAGTCATTCTTTCAAAACATATGACGAAGAAGAAAACACATATACATTTACAAAACCGAAAAAAGAATGTTTTAGAGATATGCTAGAAAGAGTATTAAATGAAATAAAACAAGAGAATCTAGATAAAGAAAAAAAAAATAGATATGAATATACATCTACAAATTTTATGTCTAACGAAAACGATGAACCAAATATAGTGTCTCAAAAAATAGCTAGCGAAAATATTAATTTTGTAGAAAAATATAGAGGCAAATATTTTTCAGAACTTTTAACAGATGAAGCTATAAATAGAGAAGTCCTTTTATGGATAAAACAATGGAATGATTTAATAAAAAAAGAAAAAGAAATTATGTATAAAAATAATGAAGAAGAAAAAAGAGAATATTTTAAAAAATTTAATGAATTTCAAAAAATATTATTATTAGGTGGTTCACCAGGAAAAGGAAAAACTACTTTAGCTTATGTAATTGCTAATCATTTCAAATTTAATGTTATTGAAATAAATGGTAGTGATGAAAGAAACAAAGAAACATTGATCCCATTTATAGAATCCATTGTTTGTAATAATTCTATAGGATCAAAACCAAACATTTGTATAATTGATGAAATCGATGGATTATCTAGTACACATCAAAATATCGAAGCTATTATGAACTTCTTAAATAAAAAAAATAAAAAAAATATGAGTATAATAAAAAGACCAATTATATGTATATGTAATGATATATATCATAAAAGTTTAAAAGAATTAAGAAAAGTTTCTAAAGTTGTTTTAGTTGAAAATATAAATATACAAATGCTAAAAGGAAGAATTAATTATATATGTGATAAAGAAAATATTAAAATTAGTAATGAAGCTATAAATAAATTAATAGATATTTATAAGTCAGACATTAGAGCAATTCTTAATACAATTTATTTTCTTTCCCTTGGTTGTCGTTCAATAAAATCAAATGGAAATACAAACAATAATGAAGATGCTAATTCATTGTCTTACACTAATCATAATAACAAAACTGTAATTACCTTAGACACACTAAACTCATATTTATTTCACAAAGATGCAAATACCAGTTATGTTGAATTGCTAAATATTATATATGTAAAAAATAAAAATAAAAAATTAATAAAAAAGTTATTATCCGAATGCTATAACTTTTTTCATATAAGCTTAGGAACAGAATATAATTATCTACAATCTTATTATTATATATATGATAATTTATTAAATATCCCTTTTAACGATTTTGATTTTTCGAAACTTGGATATAGTCTAGACTTCTTAGCATTTTGTGATCATCTAGAATATAAACAAAAACAAATATTAAATTATTCTTTACAAAAAATGTTATATTTATCTGTTTATTTATTTATACTTATTATAAATTTAAATACTAATTCATATGTACAATATATACTAATGAATAATAGTACAAGTAACCATTTTCGAAAAAAACAAATCGATTTAAAAAACATGAAAAATAATTTTATTAATGAAAAATTTGCAGTTATTACATATAAATATATATATTCAAAATATTTCTATTCAGAAATTTTGAATTATATATTTGCATTTTTTTATACAAATGAATTTTTTTTCAAAAATGTCCATTTATGGGGAAAACAAAATTATTACAAAGATATAGATTTTCCTAAATATATTTTAGTACCTTATGAATATAAAAATGTTAGTAAATTCAAATTATTTTCTTTAAAAATTTTATTTCTCATGACAATATTTAATATATCATTCACAAGTATTTCTTCTTCATTATCCACATCTCAATTAGAATCCACAGTTACATCTAAATCGAATACACAAACAGAATCCAAATCGGTAGCTAGCCAAAATGTAAACAAAAATAACACCTTTTTAAATAATAATATGACTAAAGTATATATATTCGATCCATTTGTTGATGATTTATTAATATATGCTCAAAAAAGAAATAATGTTCCTTTTTCTTCTTACCCATACAACCAAAACAAACAAACAAATAATTATATGACAAGTACTACATCTTTTAATTTCAAAACATTACCAAACATTCTAAATAATGATATATGTGAAGCTTTGAATGAATTAAAAAGTTGGATAAATAATATATCTATAAAATATAACAAAAAAAATACACAAAATAAAGAAAAACATCTAAACCAGATGCAAATTGTTAAATCATCTTACAACCATAAAAATACAAAAAAATCAACATTCGATGTTAATTATACTTCGAATTTTGAACAATCATTAACGGATATAATCTTAATTGCATATCAAGATGGATATCAATATGCATACAACTATTATTTTTTAAATCAACAAAATGAAAATACATATAAAGGAAATAAACAAAATGATAAAAATTCAAATATGGTCTTAGATCAAATTGTACCTCAAACTAAAATACTAAGCAATAAAGATAATTCCATATTTACAATTTCAGATCTAATTGCTCAAGAAAAATCATATATGACAAAATATATAAGCAATAATAAAAATATTTATTTTTCAGGAAAATATATTAAGACATCAGGTTATTATAAAAATGTGGAAGAACGCTGTAATGCAGTTTTACAGCCATTAAACTTTTATGTCATGGGAAATAAATAATTTTTTTTTTTTATTTCAAAAATTTTTAAATTATACAATCTATATATTTTTTAAACAATAAACTTCTCTAAATATGAATATACCCTTCTTTTATTTGGATTGAAAACATGTTTATGTGTTTATATTTCATGATATTATACATATGTTTATTATAAAATATTATCCATACATTTTTTCTATTTCTTTCTATAAATATATATGTTACTATTTTTCTGTTTTTTTAATTTTATCGTGAACTTATGATGAAATTCAAAATGACCCACGCTGACCCAGGCCCATAAATGTGCCGTTTAATTCAAGTCAGCTTTTTAATTATACAACTAAATAAAAAAAATTCACTTAAAAAAAAATATAAATCTAACAAAAAAATTATTATCTTATACAATATGTGATAAAACGTGATTGTATGCATATTTTTATTTTTTCCACTTTTTTATATAAACACATGTTGACGTGATTACCTCATAATCCTTACCTCAATATACAAAATAATTAAAACGCCGTAAAACTTTTAATGCATTTCTCTTTTCAATTTTTTAGTAATGGCTATTTTTTTTTATATATCACAATGCTTTCCGTTATGTGTATTCATATATTATGCTCATAAAATTTATTAAAAAAAAGAATGGGAACTAACAAACTTGAAAATCTGAAGAACAGTATAAATACATTTGAAATATTTATGAACCAATATATTGTAAAATACAAAAATAGCAAAGTTTGCTATATGTGTAAGGTAAAAAGAAATACATTTCTCCTCAAAAATGTTAATATAAATATGTGCGAAAAATGTTATGTACATGCTATTTTTTTTTTATCCATATTATTACTATCATTTCCTGTCTGCATGGATATACAAAAAATATTTACATCCACCATTTCTTATTTATTATTTCAACATTCAGAACAAAATAAATATGAATGATGTTCAAAAAATGGAAGATATTTGCCCCAAAATGTGGAAATATTTTCATGGCATAATTAACCAGCCACAATGTCCTCTACAAAGGTTAAAAAAAAAAAACCTGACCATGTTCATAATTTTTTGTTATTTATTTTAAAAAGTCATATATTTTATGTTAAATATTATGAACAAGGAATAAATAAAAAACACACAAATTATTATCATATATAACTCATACATTTTAATATCATATTGTGGCATATTACACCACCTTATCATTCTATCTGTTTCTTTTTTTTCTCTTTTTATTTTTAGCTTTGGAAAAGTTTTAAAAGTAAAAGATTTAAGGTTTGAAGAACTAGAAAAGTATAAGGATATTTTACAAAGAAAGTAAAAGCCCAAATACAGATTGCCAAAACCTGTTCATATATACATATGTAGAATTAAAAAAAATAAAGCTATTTTTTATTTTTAGTATTTTATAAATCTTATATTTGTTCTTCATTTATTTATTTTTTGTTCCCCATTTTTTATTCAATTTTATTGTTTTATTTTATTTACACAACTATTAGTATTAAAAAAAAATATAAAAATTATTTTATTTAATTTCCAATGTCTTAAAAATGTGAAATTGAGAATTAGCTTGTTTAATGCACAAATTAAAAAAAGAGAGAAAAAGAGAAAGAACAAATTGGGGTTGTATTTATTTTTTTTTAAATATAAGCCTTTAATATTTACAAATAAATTTGTGTGTAATAACAAACCATTTTTTTTACTATATTTGTTTTTTTAACTACCTAATTTATTTTCTTATATTTCTTTTTTCCTATCTTATACATAGATAATACATATTATGTGTTATTATTTTTTCTTAATTCAGACAATAAATAAATATTGTAATAAAAAATGAAAAATGGTATGTAGAAACATAAAACTTATGTATACGTATCACAATATATTAGTAGGATTATAAAAATGCATCACATAAAAATAAATAAGTAAATATATGCACACACATTTTTTTTTACTCTCTTGTCTGTTTACATGCGTTTTTCATATTATTATGGGAATAAAATATAATTATCATTTATTTTTAAAAGCCCTATTATGTGCATTCACTATTTATTCGCATTTTTTTTATAATTTTTAGCTGTCTAATTTTTAAGAAATATTATATATACTTTTTTTTTAATTCCATAATTGATAATAAAAAATAAATCACAAATCTTCATTACGTGAACATATATAATATACGTTGGCGTATATATGACGTTTATATTTCTTCATTTTCAAATTCTCTCTATAATGCTTGTTAATATATATAAAAAAAACACAAGAGGGAGAAAACCTCGTTTGGCTATTTTAACATATACTCAAATTATATATATAAATTTTTAATTATGATAAAAAAAAATATATATATGTATATGTGCATATATTTGTATGCATGATCGAGTAAAATAGTCTGATATTATTTTCCCTCCTTTTTTTTTGTAAAAAAATATATTTCATTCGAAGAGAACATCTAACAGCTGGCTCAATATTATCCTTTTCATCTGTATATGTGCATCTACTCGAAATACTAAGTTAGCTATAATTAAAAACATAAAAAGGATCTGTAATAATATAATAACATAGTAAAGCCAAAAACATGGAAGACAAAGAAATTGTACAGTCAAATTCAAATGGTGATAACCATTTAATAAACCTTAAAAATGATCAAGATAAAAATTCATCAACTACTCATATTCCTTCTCGCTATTCATCATTCGAATCAGATGTACAGACATCAAAACAGAAAAATAATGGAATCTATAATAATGATCAACTTAGCAAAATTATGAATAATACATCATCGAGAGATAATATTCAATATTGTAACAATAGGATTGATGACACAAACTCGACAGAAAAACAACATTTACAAAAATATTTTTCAAATAATTCTACATCTAAATATACTAATTCGATAGAACACCAAAATATGATGAATATACATGATGAAGATTTAGATGCATGCAAAACAAATGAAACAAACGAACAGGTTGATATAAATAATAAAGAAAAGATAAAAAATGAATATGAAGAATTCAAAAATGCTCACGGTTTAAATTTTCAAAATAATTTTTATAAAAAAGAAGAAACATATGAAAAGAAATTAATAGAACCCATAAAAAATACATCTATAAAAACAGAAGATCAAAAAGGTTCCATGAAAATATTTGTTAGTAATTATGGAGATAATATATATAGAAACACAGAAATAGAAAAAAATCAAACAGAATCATGTAAAAATTTTACAGACCAAAAATATAAAACTCAATATTATGATGAAAATAAATTATCACCTCTATATAAAAATAAAAGTGATAAATTTTATGATACATTTAGTGACGAAAAAAAAGAACTCCATTTTAATTCAATAGATAAATTAATGAAAGAAATACAAATATTTAATAATTCTATGCAAACTATAACATCTAATGATCCTACTTTTATACAAACAAATTGTAAAAATATGTATTCAGAAAATAATTCAAATAAAAGAGAGACACACGAAATAAATAACAATCTTATTATAGAAAACCAAATTAGTTGTTCTAATACATCTACAGATGTATGTTTTGTTGAATCACCTCAAAATTCAAATCGAGAAACACCAACTATCCTTGATCATGAAGAATATAATCTTCAAGATTATTCCAATCATAATTGTTATGAAAAAATTGATTCCGTAAAGAGTTTTAAAAACTTGGATAAATCTGAAATCAAAACAGAAAACTCTATTTTATATAGTGAGGATAAAGAAACTTATCATACAGAATCAAACCAAAATAACTTAATGGATAGCCAACTAAATAAATCAGATGTAGAATACACAGATCAAGCATCTGATAAAAATAGCTCATACAAACAAAATAATGTATTATCAAACTCAATAAAATTAACAGATGTAGAACCATATAACAAATTAGATAACGAAGAATCTATTGAAACTAGTAAAATATCATCTAACCAATGGGAAGAAATGAAAAAAAGTTTTTATGATATTGAAAATAATTTGCTTTACCTTAACAGAGAAAATAATTATTCTTTAGAACGAAGTATAGAAGCTAACGAATTATTGAATTCTAAACATTCTGAAACAAACGAAGAAATAAAATTTGAAAAAGAGGAGACACCAAAAATATCATATCACACTGATGAAGAAACAACAAAATCACATCTAGATGGTGACAAACAATCTCCAATTTATAATTATGCACAGAAAGATTCATTTCCAAATTATGAATATGATGATACAGAAAATAAACATCTAAATATTATAAAACATTATTCAGATAAAGATGAAATATTTCAAAACAAAAATAATATATCCGAACAATTTAATTATAATTATTTACAGGATTCCATTAATATACAAAATTCACTAAATAGTTCTACTCCTAAAGATTGTCAAAATAAATCAAATTCTTGTTACACTGATAAGGAACATGATACACATTCTTCTCACACTAGGAGAAGCATAATTCCGGATCTTAACTTAGAAAGATGTATCTATTCAAAGGAGGGTTCTCCTACTGGTGCATCTGATACTCCTAACGAAATTGACGTATCTAACAGAGCTGATGCATCTACACGAAATGATACAGCTCGAATTAGTCCCATAGGAAAGGGAAGGACACCACGAAGTTCAAAAAGTGGAGCATCCACCAAACCATCTTTTGCAGTCGTAAAAACAGGAAAAATAAAACAAACAGAAAAGGATCTAGTAAAAACACCAAAAGTGTTTAAAAAAAATGAAGGACACACAAGAACTAGTGTTAATGTAGTAACTAAACCATCTTCAAATTATAATATTTCATCAAATGCAAATTGTTCTCCCCAGTGTAATAGTGGAGGAAATGGAATCACTCCTACATCTACTAAATCAAATAAAAATGAAAAAGATATAACATATAATATGAATGTTGTAATTAGATGCAGACCTATGAATAATAATGAAAAAAATGAAGGAGCAAAAAATGTTATAAAAATTATGGATAATAAAATGATTGTACTACTAGATCCAAGTGATCATTCCGATAATGTATTAAGACAAAATAGAACTAAAGAAAAAAGATATTGCTTTGATTATGTTTTTGATGAAAGTAGTACCCAAGAAGATGTATATAATAATAGTGTAAAACCATTGGTAGATGCAGTAATCAAAGGATATAATTCAACAGTTTTTGCATATGGAGCTACAGGTGCAGGTAAAACACATACAATTATAGGATATAAAAATGAACCCGGTATTATGATGATGATATTACAAGATCTATTTAAAAAAATTAAAACATTAAAAGCTATGAATGAATATAAAGTAAAATGTTCCTTTATCGAAATTTATAATGAAAATATATGTGATTTATTAAATCCATCAAGTGAATATCTTGATTTAAGAGAAGATCCTGTAAAAGGTATAACTGTGTCTAACATTTATGAAGTATGTACTACATCTGTTGAAGAAATTATGGAATTAATTCATACAGGAAATAGAAATAGAACCCAAGAACCCACAGATGCAAATAAAACCAGTTCTAGAAGTCATGGTGTGCTACAAGTAACTGTTGAAGAAACAGAAAAAGGACAAGGCCTATATCAACAAACAAAAAAAGGAAAATTGTGTGTTATAGATTTAGCAGGTAGTGAAAGAGCTAGCCAAACTAATAATAAAGGAATGAGAATGCTAGAAGGTGCAAATATAAATAGATCATTGTTAGCTCTAGGAAACGTTATAAATGCATTAGTATCTAGAAGTAAAGGAACTAGTAAATCAAATTTTATACCATTTAGAGACAGTAAATTAACAAGATTATTAAAAGATTCTTTAGGGGGTAATTGTAAAACTTTAATGATTGCCAACATAAGTCCTTCACATCTATCTTATGAAGATACTCATAATACACTAAAATATGCAAATCGAGCAAAAAATATTAAAAATATTGTTACATCTAATTCGGTTGTAGTTAAACATCATTTAACTATGTATATAGATGTAATCGAAAAATTAAAAACGGAAATAGAATCATTAAAAGAACAATTAAACGATAAAGAAAAAATACATGATTTTATAATATCTGAATCTAATTCTACAAATTATGATTATTATGATTCAGTTAAAGATTATGATAAAAATTCTTCTAGGGAAGAATTGCTCAATGTTATCTATTTCTTAAAACGAGAAAATCAAAAACTTAGATGCAATTTGGGTTCTATGACCCCACATACTTCAACTTTAGATACTTCCACTCCAACAAACGAACTTATTAAATATGGAGAAGAAATTAATAATATCAAAATTATTAATGAAAAGTTATTTATAGACAATAAAAAATTCCAAATCAATCTACAAGAACATATCCAAATTTCTGAAAACCTAAAAGAAATTAACGAAGAATATAAAAATCAAATCAGTTCTCTAAAAAATATGCTTTACAACCATGACGTTAGTCACCTTCAAATGCGTCGCTGGCTCGATGACCTTAAACGCAAATACACACAATTAAAGGTTGGCACAAATTAAGTAGATTCAGTTGTTAGTCAAAAGTTGTAACAAAGTAGAACCGTAGACGTAACAAAATAGAATCGCAGATGTAGCAAAATAAAACCGTAGACGTAGCAAAGTAGAACCGTAGATGTAGTGAAACAAATGAAACACCGATGGCTAACCATCCGCCGTTTCTCTTATTTGCAGGAAAACATAAAAGATAACGACAATGCCCAACTCCTCGAAGGATTGCAGGATGAACTTAACAAAGTATATTAAGTTTCTTTCATTAGTACATTTTATTATATATCCTGAACATGCAATAATTTTCTACTTTTTTTAAATATGTGTAAACAGGTTTTTGATGAACGAAAACAAATAAAGAATTTTATTTTGAATATCGAACGGAATCTTGTTGAAAATAAAGAGATAGCTATGGATTCACTTAAAGGAAATCATTTTAAAATGTTACAAGAAAATGTAAGAACAAATTAAAACAAAACATAGTGTAACAGATTTACAATTATAATTAGATGCACATCTATATAAATACTTATTTTATTTCTTAAAATTTATATATTTCACTTTTTTTAGAAAAATAAAATGGAAAATCAACTACAAATAAATATCAAACAAACTAACAATTTAATAAATAAATTAGTCACAAATATAAAAGATGAACAAATGAAAAGCTTCATGTATTTATTCTATACCAACACTCTTCTTATGCAAGAGCGAGAAGATTTTCAGGTATGCCATTAAACAAAAATTGAAAATTCCAAAAAAAAATTACATAAAACGATTAGTATATTTTTCTATTTTTATTTTGTTGTTCAGGATTTTTTCGAACTATCCTCTGTCATAATTAACCATAAAGAAAAACAACTTCAACAATTAATGGATACATCAAAGATTTCAAATATTTCTAATGCTCCCAAAAAATAAAACTTAAAAATTTATAAACAGCTTTTATTTTATTATCTACATATTTGATTACATAATAATAGAACCGTAAAAATTAAAATATTATACAATCCAAAATTTTCTATTAAAAAAGAAAAAGGAAATATATAAAAATGACAAAATAAAGAAATAATATTTTAATTCAGATCGTTTTAAAATTATATTAACTTTATAATTTATCTCATCTATATTTCCAATTTGTTTTTTTTTTTCTTCCTTTTCAATATAATGTTTAATTTTTAAACTATAACTCGAACAAACTATTTTAAATATAATAATTTGGCATCATTGCCTTTTTCTTTTTAAATTTGTAAAAAAAAAAATAACTAGTAACAATAATTATTAATTAAAAGGTTTCAAAATATCAGACAGTGGAACCAAACCAAACATATATAAATTGTAAGTAAATATATACATGCACATATATGCTTATTGAATAATAAGTTTTGGCTATAAAAAAAAGTAAACCCCCATTCGAAATAGACGAGCAGATACCCTAGCCATATCCATCTTGACCCATTTAATATGACAACCGAATCTAAGGAAGGAAAAAACTCGTCAACACTTCCAAACATAATTGTGACGGGTGTCCCAGGAGTTGGTAAAAGTACATTATGTGAAGAACTAGTTGAAATCATAAATAAAGATCTTGAAGAAAAGTTTAAAATAAATGAAAAAGAAGAACCACTAAAAATGGTACATCTAAATTTATCAAATATTATAAAAAATGAAAGATTATATGAAGAATATGATGACGAATTAGATGCAAGCATATTCAGTGAAGAGCTAGTAAATCAAAAATTAAAAAATTTAAATTTCCAAAATGGGGGTTATATAATAGATTTTCATGATGTTAATTTTTTATATGACAATAAATATATCGATAAAATTTTTTTACTAACAGCATCAACAAATGTTTTATATGAACGTCTAGAAAAAAGAAATTATACACAAGATAAAATTAAAAATAATATTGAATGTGAAATATTTCAAGTTATAAAAGAAGATATATTAGAAAATTATGAAGATGAAAATATTTTTGTAGAATTACAAAATAACAATTTAGAAGATCATGACAAAAACATCTCTTTTATTCAAAAATGGATTCATTCATATATGACTAACTGATGGGTTCTAAAGAGATGCATCTATTATGCATTTCCTTCCCATCATAATTTCCCATACATTTTTCCCATTAATAATTTTTTTTTATTTATTTCCTTGTTTTGTTTTCTTCATTTTTATGCATCTATTACGAAAAAAAAAATAAACGTAATTTGATGCAAAGGGAAAGGGAAAGTCATCCTCTGATCCCGAACAAAAAAATTCAATCTTTACATTCACAACTATTTCAAACAAATTTACTGAAAATATTCAGATACATAAATAAAAAGACAAAATCATATCCTATGGGTTCATCGCCTCTTTTTTTTATCATCATGTAAATATTTATGTTTTAGTATGACAAGCTTTGTATTATTATCCTTCAAATAATTTTTTGGTAAAATGTATTCAGATGCAGCTAGCAATTCTTTAAAAGTTGTTTTAAGAGTATTTGTTGTTACACCACAAACAGATGCAATTTGTGATAGATGTGGTAATTTTACATTCTTTTCTTCACTTGTATTTAACTCAACAATTAAATGAATCGAACCACCACATAACGAATTTAATCTATGAGATGTAGTAATCAACGTTGTTGCTTTTTTTACTACATATTCTATAGCCTCTATCAAATCAGTAGATAATTGCAACCTATTTGATAAAGAATAAATTAAATGGGATATATTCTCATTATATACAAATGCTCGAGATGGTAATACTTTTTTTAATTTATTTATTGTTTTTCCTAAATCTTTTTCTTTATAAGATCTATCAAATGTAATCAACTCCTTAATACTTTTTATATGTCCTGCTTCTCTACAAGCAAGATAAACAACGGCTAGCATGTTCAGGTTGTTTATTCGATTTTTTAACTGCTCCATTTCCTAAAAAGTCACCATAATTTTTTAATTGTAAAAAGGGAGAAATAAAAAGTACGGACATTTTGAAAAATGTATAAAAAAAAAAATAACACCTATTTTATATGCCTACTCACCTGTAATTCCTTTGTTATCTCTTTAGCACGCTCAATCACATTGCTCCTCAAAAAAAATGTTTCACAAATTAATTTTAAAATATTAAAAGCAGATAATAATGTTTGATCATTCTTATTTATTTGTGTCATCATATTAAGGTGTTGTAATTTTTTACTCGATTTAATAAAAGTAGTACTAGTTAAATTATTCTCTAACCATATATCACTAACTTCACCAACACGATTTCTATCATTGCCTTTTGATTGACCATCATTACTAAAGTTTCTCCATTCTTGTTCTTCAGATAATATATTACTTTCGACAACCAGACCACAACCATTACATATTTGTGTTCCTTCACTTGTATCACATATTATTATTCCCTTTTCTTTACAATCGGGACACATATCATTTTTGGTACTTCGAAAGGAACGAAACAGCCTTCGATTTATATTTCCAGCTTCATTATTTCCATCTGAACGTGGTAGAAAATGCAAGAAAAATATATACACATGTTTAAAACATACAAAATAATATCCTTAACACCCATGTAAGTAGAAAAACATATATATAAAAAAAATAAATGACAAAACATGTATGAATATATTACATATTCTTGCTGGATAAGCTTTGCCATTTGAAGGACTTAAAGACAAATTCTTATTATAAAATGATGACATTTCTTTATTTTTTCATTTTTTTTTATGTCTGCTTCACTGTGCGATCCCTTTTATAGATCAACTTTAACTCTTGAAGAAAAATAAAAAAAACTTTCAATTTTTATGTAAAGTTTTGAGTTATATTACATTGGAAGCATATACAATAATACAAAAGGAATGATGCTTTATCAAATATATTTTTTTTTCTTCTTTTATTATGGAGAAGAATCCTTGATATACAATAAAGTTTAATTATAAAAATGAATTATATTTTTTTTATTTCTGGTCATCAGATTGTAAAAGTATATACATATATTTACTTTCTTGCTTTGTTTTAGTTTACTTTTTATTTTTGCTTTTTTCTTAATATATGTATACCCCCTTTAATGGCTGGAAATTATTTCATATGAACATGCAATACATATTTAAGGAAAAATGAAAAAGTGAAGGACTAAATTATTTTATTTTACTGTGACCTATATACAAGAAACATTTTTTTTTACCACTCTATGTTGTTCAAAATTTTTGCCAAATTTTTTTATTAAAACATGATGAAATAATGAGAAATGGATGGTGGCAATGAAAAAATTAATATGACTAAAAATAATTAATTAATAACTGTATAAATATTAAATATATATGAACAAGTTAGAAAGGAAAAATAAAATATAAACAAATCATACATACAATAATACCTTAATATATTATATATCAAAATGTAAAAGTAAAAAAAAATATATTTATAATGCTAAAAATATATATGGTAAAATATACAGATATTGTAAATTATTTTTTTTTTAATTGCCAGCAATATTTTTACTCCGTAAATTATTTTTTTGTTTAACCAAAAATTAAATAATAAAAAAAAAAACATCAACTATAATATGAATGCGAAAAAAAATTAAATATATATTTTTATTAACAAGCAAGGTGAAAATGGAAATTAGTTTTTTCTTTTCTTTTACATTTTTTTTAACAGTAATAAAAATTTAAAGAAAAAATATACATACTCTGCATGCTCGATTATACATATTATACGTTGCGTTTTGTCCCAATTTCAACGGAAAAAAGGAAAGAGAAAAATGAAAAAAAATGAAAAAGTTTACCTAATTTTTGTTATTTTTTAAAATGGGTACATATAAATGACAAAAAGAGAGGACGTGAAAGAAATCACTTCAATTACTTCTTCCTACGTTAAGCTAATAATTACATATATATATTGTGTTTATAAAATTAACTAAATTGGTATAACTGTTCAGTGAGTAAATATCCCCCAAAAAATATAGTGATCATATGAACTATTTCAATAATTTATGAACATGGTCATATATTTTATGTCTAATGTAATGTAGATTACATGAACAGACAGGCTAAAAGTATATCCTTTTTCATTATTTTATCAAACACACATTTTAATTGTACATTATTTTACTATACAAACTTAAAAAATAAATTCTATATACAATGGAAATATTTTAAATATCCTTATTCTTTAAAATTTATTCATTCTTTCACCAATCGAATGTTTACATAGATTTGTAAAATTATACATAAATCCAAAGTTACAATTTTGACACACTTAAATATGAAAAGTTTATAAAAATACTATCACGTGATTATTTTCTCCCCTTAAAAATAGTAGCAAGACAATAAGTACATATATTAAGACTTTTCTCATTACATAATATAAATACTAAAACGAGCGAGATATCACAAAATGTATCTTTTTCTTATTAACAAATTATCATATGGTAGATTTTATATGAACACGTACATGCACATTATGAATAATATGCCCTCATTATTTATGTGTGCAGATAATATTTTATTTATATATAGTAAATCATTAGTAAAAACACATGGGTTTAATATTGTTATTTTTTATGCTCCTCCTTTAATCTTATATAAAGTTTAATGATGAGATTTCCGCAAAAAATAGATTCCTCTTAAAATATTGTACATTAAAGTAAATAGCTAAGGCTCGGAATATTTTTTTATATTTTTTCTCACATGTTTATGTCTTACAAGGAAATAAAAAAAAACCGCGAAAATACACAAACTCCATGCACTCATAAAACTTTTACAAATAAGTAATAATTTATTTTAAATGATAATATAACTTTTTATATTAATGTGTACCTTTTCTTCTATAAATATTTGTAGATTTCGACACTAGCAAAAAAAAAATTTTATAAAGTTTTCATTGAATAGCTATTTCAATGTGCATACATAATTTTATCTTAATTTTTATACACATTTTTACGATTTTTCGAAAATTTATATATTATTAATTATATATATAAACAAAATTTTTCACATATAATATATTTTTCATATATTAGATACACATTATTTTTTCCCCGTTCTCTCCTCTGGTACTTTTAATATAAGCCTACTTAAAATTAGTCACACACATTATATATTGCAAAATATATTTTTAACTAAAATATGCACACATATGCGTATAAAATATGCCGCAGAAAATCATTCCTCTCTTTATAAAATTTTTATGAATTTTGTAGGAAGCTCATTTTATGAAATAAAAAAAAAGCTAGGTTCTCGTACGAGCATACATATAAAAAAATATATTTATTTTTTGCCTATATATGCACACAAAATATTATATTGCAATTTTCAATGCGTATAAATAAAAGTACAGTCACACTATAATACAAAAGAAGTAAAATAATATATACCCAGCAAATAACAAACTTAAAATATAATTATCCCACACAAATTACATATATATGGATAATACTTATATTTATATATACTAATTTGAAATCCATAAAATAATACTACATCTATATTTCAAGGATAAAAAAATAAACGTAAGAAAAAAACAAAAAAAAAGAATAAAAGAAAAAACAAAGCTAAAAAAACATACATATAATATGCACTATATACAAATGAGGAGTTTCTTCTTCTCAATGTTTATTCCTATGCTTTAACATAATTATACATTCATCATATCATAATAAATTATATTATTAAAGGGGAAAAAAACTACAAATAAAATTGTAGAAAATAATTAATCACTCTCCTATATTTTCTTCTTTTTTTTACTCCTCATTTTATATACATAAATTTCCCTCTTCGCAGCTGTGCTCACATTTTCAAGTTAATAAATTTGAATGCGACTCATTTGCATAATTTAAAAAGTTCATACTCTTTAAATAATAAGATAAGCCATATTATTTACTTCAAAGCAATATTTATAAACACATCTAGATATAATGAGTACCCTTCAAGAGTGCAAGAAAAGAAAATCTAATGCCTTAGACGAAGCTTGCTTAGAATTGAGTGAAGGCCCAAACAATGAAGAAATAATAAAAGAAGAAGTTGAAGATGTTGAAACTCAATTTTCAAACTGGAAAACAAACAGTGGATTATTATATGATTTTGTTTGTAGAAAGGAATTAGAATGGCCATCTTTATCAATGGATTTTGGTGATTATAGTGAAGAAAACATCAAAGATAATGTTTTAAATCAAATAGTATGTGTTGGAACCCATACATCTAATAATGAACCCAATTATTTATATGTATGTGATGTTCTATTCCCATTTGAACGATTGTCACAAGATAAATGTGTTTACAAAATAAATGAAAGCTATGAAGGTTTTGATTTTTGCCCAGAAAAAAATAAAATTACAATTAAATCAAAAATATATCATGAAGGAGAAGTAAATAGAATCCGATTCTTACCTTTAGATAAAAAACATATTGTTGTTACTAAAGCAATTGATGGAAATCTACATTTATTTGATATAAATAAACATAGTATTGATGATGCCACAAATGCTGATGCCCGAAAAATGAAACCAGAAATATCATTTATTGGAAATAATTCAGATGGTTTTGGACTTGAATTTAATACTCTGAAAAAATATGCATTAACTTGTGGTAATGATGGAACCATAAATGTATATGACTATAATGATTTAAGTGCAAAAACATTGAGCCCATTTTATTCTGTAAAATATAAATCAGCAATTAATGATGTTTCTCCAACAAATGATCCAAATCTAATATTAGCATGTGCAGATGATGGCTATATTTTAATGTATGATCTTAGAACTAAAGCAACAGAACCCGCTCAACAAGTTTTAGGCCAACAAGTTCCTGTCAATGCTATCTCTTTAAACACTTTTACTGGCCATTTTGCATCTGGAAGTGATAATGGAAAAATTAAAGTATGGGATATTAAAAAGTTTAATGAACCTGCACATATCATTCATGCACACAAAGAAGCTATTATCAGATTAAACTTTTCACCAAATGATTCTTCTATACTTGCATCTGCAAGTAATAATCGTTTTATTAACGTTTATGATCTAAATAAAATCGGTGAAGAGTTAGATGCAATCGATTTATCTGATGGACCATCGGAACTTATCTTTTCTCATGGTGGTCATACACAACCTATAACAGATTTTAATTGGAATCACCACAAAAAATTAAAAATGTTCATAGGTTCAACAGCTGAAGATAACACTTTACAATTCTGGCAATTAAAAACTGAATTACTTGATGAAGAAAACACTGTTTCTACATCTAATACAGATGTAGAATAAACAAATACCTATACATCTGTGTATGCGTGAGAGAAAGAAAAAATGATCCCGTTCGAATATATTGTCGTTTTTTTTATCACCTATTGAATCACACATCATTTTACTGCATCTTCAATACTTATGATATGTCTATTACTCGTTATTTTATTTTACTTTATTTTATTTTGCTTTTTTTTTCTTTCTTTACATTTTTTATTGCATCTCACGCTGTACACACATAAAAGATGCATTATGAACCCATTTTTATAAACCACCTTCTAATATTATCGCATTAAACTTGACTATTTAGAAAAAAATACAATTATAAATTTATTCTCTTACCATTGGTACTTATCAAATAACTCAATGGTTTATTTATATGCTTCATGAGTTACATTTTTTCAAAGATAAATATTGATATCATTAAAAATGTAAACAAAATATAAGATTAAGATTTATCAATACTCAATCTAACGAATATTTACATGTACCTACTTGACTAGCCATATTTGCTAAGCTTACAAAGTTGTAGAAATTGTAACAATCGCTACCTTTCCATTTGAACCTGCGCAATATATTGCTACTTCTTTTTTTTTCAAGACATACAAAATTAAAAAGAAAAAAATTATTCGAAGCAAGTTTTATTTTCATCATTTGTTTTTTAATTAAAAAAAAATGGAGAATAAAAATAAAATTAATTATTTCTTCGATTTTAATTAAAAAAATATATATATGTTTAAGGGATTATATATATTTACATTGAATAAAAGAATGTGTAGGAGAAAAAAAAAAAATAAAAATGAAATATATACGTCCATATTCCACAATATATAAAACAAAAAGAAAAATACATAAAATAATTACACTGTTAATTATAAAATATGGTTGGCAACATGCTCACTCGAATTATTCTATTGCTGCTTTACACAGCTTAATCCCTTCATTCTATATGTATATTTTTAATCATACTCATTTAAAAACATTTTATGATAAAAAAAAAAAAAACACAGAAAAACATGTACATGGTCAGGTAAATTAAGAACATATAAATAAATACATATTACCCTATTTAGTTCATAAGAACATATTATAACAAATTATATAAACAAATTTAATCACATTTTGTGTGTAACATATATATATGCATTAAAATATGTGAATATGGTTAGTATATTCCATATTTTCTAAAAAATTGCATACATATATATATGTCTGAAAAGTTGAAAGGATACAACTTTTTTCCAATTTACTTTTTGAATTTTCAAATTAATGATATAATTTTATTTTTAAAAAATTAATTAATATAAATTAACTGATATTAAATTATGTCATTCCATATGTTTTTCTATAAACGTTACAAATCGTTCTACAAAAAAAGTAAAAATAATAATAATATTATTATAATTGTCTATCTAATTTGTTTAATTTATTTCCATTTTTTTTTATTATTAAATTGTTACTTGCATAGGCCTTTGGTGGAATGCAGGAAATATTCTTTCTATCAAATTTTCTAAAAAAAAAAAAAACACATTTTTACATGTATTAGTCATATTTTTATTTCATTATTTGGCTATCTAGCCAATAACTAGCCATTTGGTCATTTTTTTTTCGATTTCTTACTGTATCGTTCTAAGGGTATGTTCCACTTTTTTTTTCAAGCTAAAATTGAAAAACGATAAAATAAATGTCATACGTACATATATATATCTTCCATTTGAATGACAAAATATCGTAACTTTTTAAAATGAACATGCATAATATCACACTTACTTCCACTTTGTAAAAATATCAATTATTCCAAAAAAGAAAATCCGGTTATTGTCGATATTGATCATGCCTCCATGGTCCCACTAAGAGAACGAAGCGGAAAACATATTGTAAAGAAGCAGAAAAATAAAATAAGAAAAAAGTTTCGAAAATTTAGCATAGGCCAATAAGTACCTGATGAAATGGCTTTGCTGCTACACACAATCCAAACTCATCATAAACATGACGAATTTCATTTGTTTTTTTTTTGTCCCAACATACAACATCTCGTGACAGTTCTTTATAATGTATACCAAACAATAAAGAATAATCTAAAAGCAAATTTTCTTTTAGAAAATTTGCATCGGACTTTAAAATGTTTAACAATTTTTCTTTATATTCAGGTCCTATATTTATAATATCCCCTAATTCATCAATATCAGCATCTTTCAATGCTATCGTATGATCTTCTCTTTTTTCAGGAGGTACTGTTCTCCCAATTAAACTTCCCTTTATGTCATATCTTCTATGTATTTCAACCGCAGATGAAAAAAAGTTATTCATTACGATGAAGTATATCTTTTTTATCGTTTCTGCACAAGAAGGAAATGATATAAAGTGATATAAAGTAATATGAAGTGATAAAAAGAATAAGCAAACATATGCATGTACATGTGCATGTTCACTATCTTACTCGATGCGCTGTTCTGGTATTTTATGCTGTGAATTCCGTACATACGAGTTAAAAGAGAGTCTGGGTTTTTCTGGATGTACTTGTAGTATCGTGGAAGAAGTTTTTTTGACAATTTATGGATTCCCTTGTTTACCTGCAAATAATATCAGCATATACATGTGTAAGTTGAAAGGATAGAAACACACATAGGCAAATGTCGAATAAATACATATAAAGACGGATATTCAATATGCTAACTTTCCTGACTTACCGTTTTAATTATGTACTTCCCATTACTGGTGAAGTAAAAGAGAGAACCACTCTTTCCCTCAGATAAAAGCTCACTGAGAGTTGAAAGGTTCCCTAAAACCATATTACTTATGACTTGTTCAGGTCCCACTGATGTTATATATTCTCTAGATTTTATACCAAAGAATTTTCGAATATTTTTAAATATAATTGGTGAATAATTTTTAAATAAAACTTTTTGATATGGGCTTGAAGTAGATAGTTGTATAACATCAGTATGTCGATAATAATTTAATATATTATCAATATTAAATTTTTTTATCGCACATATACGTATACCTATCATCATATTCATAACTAAATCCCATCTTTCATGACCAAAATATACTGCAAAAAGTTTTGGAGATTTTTTTTTTTTTTTATGACGTATTGATACAGATAATTTTCTTTTTTTCGAAGAGTTATAATAATTAGATTTATTAATATAAATTTTTTTATTTTGAAATTTCCCTTTAGCATATTTTCCTAGCATCTCACTAGTTTGATTTAAAATAATATTTATTTCATTGTTTGAATTTGATACATTATTTGTACCTCTATTATTATTATTATAATCGTCGATGGAATCATATGACGAGCAATAATATTTTTGGGAAATTGTGATTGTATGTAAAAAATATCTAATTATAGAAACAGCTAGTAAGATACTTTTATATTTTTTTATACGTTTATCTCGTGAATTTACATGCTTATGTTCTATAGTGTTAGGTTTTACATCTTCTTCATTAGTATTATTATATATAAAAATGTAAAAAAACATAAAAAATATTTTATCATAATTTTCATTTTTACTATCCTTATCATTCTTTAAACATTCTTCTACATTTATTAATATTTTTCTAATATGATATAAAAGTTCATCTTTTGTCAGATTATTATTAATTACAAAATGTTGTGATTTAGTACCTGGAATAAAAAATTTTTTATCTAAAATATCTTGGCTTAATTCTAAATTTTTTGTATCTTTATTTGTTCTATTTATTAAAAGTTTTATATCTTCATTTTCTTTTACAAAATTTTGATATTGTATATATTTTTCAAGTAAATATTTTCCAGAATTATTTTCGTCTTTTGGATTACTTTCTTGAGATAAATATCCATCACTTTTACTTCCTTGATTTTCAATAAGTTCTACCATTCCATCACCCTTGTCACTTATTCTACTGTCACTACTACCACTACTTGCAATACTTCCCGCATCAATACCTTCCTCTTTATCATTATCATATACACTACTATTATTTTCTGAATCTATACTATCAAAATAATCCCATTTATTAGTTTGCTCATAATATTTCTCTTCATTATTATTTTCAATCTTTGCTTTATCACCATCGTTTATATTTTCAATTACTTCTTTTTCTTCTACCTTTTTTACATATTCTTTATATTTATTTATATATTTATTACACATATCAATATACTTTTTATTGTCTTTTTTTTTTTCAAAATCAAATATTTTGGATTTCAAATCAATAAATTTGGATTCCCCTTTATCATTATCCATTTTATTTTCTTCCTCTTTATCATTTTGAAATAAATTATTATAATTATTATTTACAAAAGATTGAGCAGTCTTTGGTATTTCACTGTTTGAATGTGTATAACTTTTCAACTCCTCTCTCTTCCATTGCTCATTATTTTTAGCATGGTTCATTTCATTTTCTTTGTATAGAGCGGAATACATTTTATCTGATGGGATCCCAACATTTTCTGCAATATGCTTCCCTAAACTTTTTAAATCCTTTCCAATTTGTCCACCTTTTTTATCTGTTGTTTCATTCGGTTTTGTTTGATCCCCATCTTTATCATTCAATCCACATTCAAACAGTCTACCACTATCCTCATTCTTTTCTTCATTTTTATAAAATGTTGAATTGTACTTTGTAGAAATATTGTGTAAATAAGAACTCTCATCATTTGAATTTAATAAAATGTCATGTGTTTTAAAAGTGTTACTATAATTTCTATCCATACTAGTCCCCAAATTATTACTCTTATTTTCAAACATACTTATTTTACTTCCATTATGATCTTCTTTCCCTTGAAAAGAATATAAGCTAGCTAATTTTTTATCATAATTTTTTTTTTTTTTTTGTTTTTTTTTTTTTATAAACAAACTTGTAGTACCCCTTAAAAGAGATAATCTTGTACTCGTAGATTCAGAATAAGATTTTTTTAAATGACTCAATACTTTTTTTCCAGAATCATTTTTATATTTTTTTTGTTTTTGTTTTTTTTTTTTTATAATTAATTCATTATTTTTTATAAAGGTATCTGCAACTTTTGTATGGATCCCAATAAATTTCAAAAATTCATGACACTTCATTGCTCTTTTATAACATTTTAAATCCATTCTATATTTCCCATCATCACATAATATACTCAAAGATTTAAAAGTATATTTGACATGGCTTATTACTATTTCTTCTTCAGCTCCTAGCAATTGCTTTTTTATATCTTTAATGCTTAGAATAATACGTTCAAAGTCTTCATAAGTTATATACTCCGAGTAGTTCTTATCTTCTTTATCATCTTTCCCATTTTCACCCTCTTTTGAGCCCTCCAATTTGACTGACGCACCTGATAAAATTATTCGATAAGACAATTTCAACTTATCACGTTTACTTCCTTTTAACATAATATTTATTGCTACACAAAATTCGTAAATATCAATATACCCATCATTGTTTAAATCAAAAGCTTTAAAAATACATTTATATAGATAAGCATCTTTAATTGTTCCAAGAATTCCTAAACTTTTTTCAAACTCTTTATAATTTAATTGACCATTGGGACATATTGAATAAAATCTTTTATATATTATTACAATTTCGTGATCTGTTAATCTGGTCTTTTCTTTTATTTTTTTTTTTAAATTGCATTCCAATGCGTTCCGCACATTTACATTGCCACATTTCATTTGTTCAGCCTTTTCAAATCTATATTTCACTTTTTATATATCTTGCAAAAAAAAAAATTAACAGCATATGTGCATGCATAAGTACACTAATGTAATATAGTATATGGCACGGTTGGTACTCCACAACAACTTAAAAAAAAAATAGGCGGACTAGTCAGCGGAAAGTAAAATATCTCAGCATATCCCTTTTTATTTCAAAATTGGATTACCAAGATATACCTTTGTGATCATATATATATATATTTTACAAAATGATAAAAAAACTTGAAGCTTCAAAGTATGATGAATATTCACAATAATTGTATAAAAAAAAAAAAAAAATTAAAAAATATTCAGCAAAACTGCTAAAAAACATATATGGAACCCTTGAAATGCCATAAAAAAAAAAGAATGAAGATGTAACAAGTTTCAAAAATATAAATTATTAAAATATGCTTGTAATATGCAACTTATAGTTTTGCTATAAACAGTGAACAAGTATAAAGTAGTAAGCAAATGAGCGAGCAATAATATTGTACGTATCCAAAAAAAAAAAAAAGTAAACACTTACAATATCTTATATAATGCCATAACTTTATAAATAGCAATGATATGACTCCCATATGTTTTGTAAAGATATTTATTTCCCCATCCTTTAAATTTCTTTATTTTTTTTTATAAATAGTGGGGAAAAGGAAATTAATAAAATGAAAGTGAAAAAATGAAACACAAAACAGAATGGGAAAAATGAAGGTAATCGAAAAAAATAAAAAAAAATGAAAAAAAATATATAAAAATTTTAAATATATAAAAAAAAATAAGAATAAAAAAATTAAAACAAAAATAACTAGTATATATTAAAAATAAAAAAACACTATTAAACATAATATTTTTTAAAACGCCGAGTGGGGCGAAAAAATTGTTTAAACAATTATGGAAATGAAATTTATAAACTATACAAAAAAAAATTATATATACAATTTGTCAAAAAAAACAAAACATTATTAAAACATTTATCATATATAAATAGAAAAATTAAATGGAAAACAAAATAAAAGGAAAACAAAATTGAAAACAAAATTATTATTGTACTTTACATTTTCTACAATAATTGATATCCCATTATTTTAAACATCATCTTGTCCATAATTTTTTTTTTTTTTTTTTTACATTTTTAATAATCAATTTAAATTAACATGCTAAAATATATAGACAAAAATAACTGATAATATTTAATCTATCATTTTTAAATATACATAAGCATGTAGTATAAATTTGTTGTACTACCATTTCTTTAGCATAGACAAACAAACTTCGTAAATATTTATGAAGTTTGAAAAAAATATTCATACTTAAAGGGAAATATATAGACACATTTATTTTTAATTAAAAATATACAACATCTTTGCTCATTTTTTTGTTAGCATATTTTATAGTTGTTCTAAAAATCTGCTTATTCATTGTTATTGTAAAAAAATGTCAAATTATTTCAAGTTACAAAACAAAAAAAGTAGAAAAAAGTATAAAAAAATATGAAAAAAAAAAAAAAAAAAATATTGTCAAAATAGTAATGAACATGGGTCACCTTATATTTTTCCAACAAATTCACAACCCACTAATTAGTAAAATTAATTCCCCATTTTAGAAAAACCAAATCATTTTATCACAATTTGGGCTTCTTCCTTAAAACCGTTATTGTTGTTATGCTCGTCTTGTCCTCATTGTCAATTTTTACAAGTGCATCGATGTTCTAAAAGGGGACGGAAAAATAATGTAAAAGTTATATAATGAAATAATGTAAAAGTTATGTAGTGGAATAATGTGCCAATTTGAACCTACCCTTACGTATGTCTGGACTCGGGAGATGAGCTCCGAGACCTTGTTTGCTGAATCATGTATCCTCATAGAGTTGGTAGAAAAATTTTGTGTGTGTAAATCGGTAAAGCATTTCTCTAAATAAGTTATTAAGTTATTTCCATTTTTAGTTAGCGCATTGTTAGATATATATAACTTAATTTGATTGTTTTGTTTGCATTTATTTATTAATTGTATTTTTAAATGTTCTATATAATTTTCATTATTTATATAAATATACTTTCTCTTAATTTTTATGTACAAATTTAATTTATACTCTGATTTTATAAAAAAAAAAAAATCACTATCAAAATGGTAGTTATAAAAATAGGTGTTATTAATGGGAGAATATGATGAATCTTCGATTTTACTATAATCCAAATTTAAACTTATTAAAATTGTTTTTTCTTTTTTTATATTTTTTATAAACATTTTTTCATTTAAATTTGGTACTTTATTAAATAGTCCATGAAAATTATAAAAGTTTTCATTATCAATATTAAACAAGGTTGTCTCATCTACTTGATTTACAATTTCATTCGGTTTCTCATTTTTTATGTTATCCATTTTGTTGGGAAAATTTCGAACCTCTTCATCGTCACTATTATCCCAGTTGGAATCTGTTTGAAATTCACTACAAACTGGTATATTAATTTCATTGCTTTTCTTTCTTTTCAAACTTATGGATAAACAATTATGTTCTTCAAACTCTCGCTTATTGCGTTCTCCATTCCCTTTGTCATGTTGCATATTTATCAGATTGTCACCATCATTCACTTCACTAGTGCTAATATTGTCAGTTAGTTTTTCTACCACTCCATCCTGCTTTACACTAGTCTCATCACCCACCTGTGGAGTGCTTATGAAATCTTCCAAATTTTCTAGAACATTTTTAAAATGAAAACAGTTTGTCATAAATGTGTTATTGTCACATTTTACCATACAACTTTTTTTATTTTCTAAATAGTTATCAAATATATTCTCACCAAAATAAATAACATTGTTATATCTTTTTTTCCATGTTTTTAAAATCTTAGGATATATATATCGTGCTTTTTTAACATCATCAATGGATTTCTTTTTATCAATAAAATTACTTTTTAAAGATATTTTAATTTTTTTACTCCCACTTTCCCATTTCAATTTATCATCACCCTTATCTACATATTCATCATTATGCTCTTTTTTTTCATTTTCATTTTTTGTAGAACTACTAGATGGAATTTTATCATAAATATTTTTATACTCTTCTTTAAAGATAAAGAAAAACAGATTATTTTTATTCATGTTTTTAAAATTTTTTAAATTCACATTTTCTATACAAATTGGTGGTATACTTTTTTCATTTAATTTATTAATATCTATATTTCTTAATTTGCAAAATTCGATAATATCAACTTTATTATTAATTAGGTAGCTAATCCATATAGAATATATACTAGTATATTTTTTTTTTTTTATTTTTTTTTTTTTAAAATATTCTATATAATTATTCATACTAAATATTTTATTACATGAATTATTATAACTATCATGTATTCTGTCTTTCCATTGATTCCATAAATTTTCAAACTTTTCATCACTACCTTTTGCTGCATCTATAATATATTTATTTTGTAATATATCTGGATTGAAATCTAAACAATTTTTAAATATAAGTTTTATATCATTATAAGCTTCATTAGGTTCTTTATAAATACCATTCGATAAATTATTAGTAACTGTTGTATAATCCATTGGTTTTGCTATTTTTATTTTATATTCTTCTTTTATTCTATCATTTATATTTTTATCATCTAATACTGGAATCTTAAAATAAATAGAATTACTATCATTCTTTAAAACTTTTAATATATGACTTTTTAATATATTTTCCCATTGGCTTGTTATTGGTTTATTTATTTCATTATGTATTATTTTTTTCGTTACAAAACTTGAGTTTCCACTTATATTATGTCCACTTTCTTCATCTTGACTATGCTCTCCATCATGTTTCATCTCTCTTTTTGTTTCAACTTTATCAATGTGTATCGATTCTTTTTTATCTAAACTAAATTGTGTAGAATGTTTTCTATCCATTTCAACACTATTTAGTTCATCTATCTTTATAGTATCCAATTTTAATTTTATTCGAAATACAGAAGCTTTTTTTTTATTTTTATTTGAATCATCCTTAGTAAGATCACCACTATTTTTTTCTTTTACTTTCACACTGTCAGAAATGTTTAAATTATTCCTAACGTCTACTTCCTTATTAATTGACAGTTCTTCACCGATTTTTGTGCACTTTTTATCAGTTTTACTATCATCAACATTTTCAAACATTTTTGAAAAGTGTTCCTCATCTTTTTCATAATAATCATTGAAGGAAGTTAAAATATTTTTTGCTTCTTTTGTTCCTCGTATAGATATTATTAATTTATAAAATTCTGATTGATAATGTTTTAATGCATTTTTTCGCATATTGTATAAATTTATTTTTTCTTTTTTATTTTTTTCAGACTCTATAATATTTACAGCATTCTCAAACAATAATAATATATCATCATTAAATTCCTTTTCATCTTTATACATTTCATAATGTAACTTACTATGGATTATATCTACATTTGTTTTTTGCACTAACGATGGATCTAAGCATTTTTCTATTCCTCCACCTTTTCCATTACTTTTTTTTTCCTTATTCTCACCAAGTATTTCAGAATAATCACTTGCATCATTCAAGCATTGAAATACCTTTTCCTTTTTTAGTCGATCTAAAAGTTGTGATAATCGTCTTTTAATGCTTCTATTTATAATTGTTTGATTTTCTTTCACATTATTATTTGCATTTTTACTTAAATACGTACTATCAGTTCCTACATCTGCTTTGGAATTTTCACTATCTTCAACTTCATCTTTATTTTTGTTACTTTTTCCAGTTTTTTCAACTGTTTTATTTTTTACTTCTACCCCTTTTTCATCACATTCACTAAGGTTAACTACATCATTATTATTTGTTCGTCGTCTTAAAACAATTCTTGATTTTGTTACATTCTTATTTTTATTTGTTTCAATTTCTTGCACCTTTTTCCGACTCCCATTTACTCCTTTACTAATTGGCTCGTTCGATTTTTTCTTCTCATCCTTTTCATTCCCCTTACCTTTTACCGGCGCACTTTTTTTTTGTCCCGAAGTAGTCACACTAACATTGGGGCCGTCCTTCTTCCCTTCTTTCACACTTTTCACTTCTTTTGCATCTTTCACACTTTTCACTTCTTTCACCTCTTTTACTTCTTTCACTTCTTTTACTTCTTTCACTTCTTTACCTTCTTTTGATTTGCTTTTTTTCTCGTCGCCATCCTGCTTTTTTGTTCTCAAACTCCGTCTCGTTTCCATTCAAAGTATTGTATGCTCATAATATTCAATGGGAATCCAATTTTATATTAGCAAAATCAAATTAATCGGAAAGCTCTTTATAAACATATGTATGTGCGTAGTTACTCCAACCTTTGCACAGGACGTGAAACAAACAATTATTATAAAAATTGTTTAAATATCAACATTTATTATTTTGTGTATACATTAGTATAAATAAAATATCTTTCATTTTTTTACAATCTTCATTCTTTTGATTATTCATCACAAATATATTGAACTTTCCCACTTAAAAAAATCATAATAATTCATTACTTTTTTATATATATATCTATACAATGACACATGACAATTATGCGTTTGTAGTGGTACTTTTTTTTTCCCACCTAAAATATAGTTGCATCAAATGTTTTTATGATTAGTTTGCTAAATCATTCATCATATAATTAATGATATATTTTATTTCCATCCATGTTTACAAATCCTTTTACAGTTTTAATAAAAAAAATATATCTTCTTTTTTTTTTCCTTTATATTTTAAACAAAATGATTCAAATGTTTAATCATATGTAGTTAATATTTTCAATATGTATATGTATCTTCGCTATATTTTTTTTTTTTTTTTTTTTTTTTTTTTCTCACATATAATATTGTCCAAGAGGCATAAAAAATGGTAAATGCATTCCGTATATAATTTTACATTTTTTCCACTATTTTTTCTTTCCTTTTTTTTCCAGATTATTTATGCTATCCAACAATTTTGTTGTTTCCATATCAAACTCTATTTAAACTTCTCCTTTTTTAGTGACATAAAAATGAGTTTTTATTTATTTTTTTTTTAATAAACAATAGTATACCCATCAATCTGCTTACAAGCTGACATGACGAAATATATTTTATTTTTATTATTACAAACATAAAGAGATAAACATAAAAGCATTTCTCTTTTCACTTACTTAACTGTTTTAGTATAGAACTACAAATTTCATGGCAAGCTAAAATTTTTTTTTTTTTTTTCTAATTCTTTTCAATATGGCTGAAGTTAACTTTTGTGAGGAATGCAATAATATCTTATATGCCAGGAGTGATAAAAAAAATAAAAAACTTATTTATGTTTGCCGAAGTTGTGATTATATTTCAAATCAACAAAATGAAAACAATAACATTGTAGCTCGGATTAACTACAACTACAACAGAAAGTAAGTCCCTACTACTCTCTCATATTTTTATACAAACAATATGACTCGGGAAATAAAATCATTTTTCTAGACTACATAAGTATACTAGTGAAATATTGAATGAAAATTTTCTTTGCATGTTTCATTTTTTTCTATCACTTCTTATTTGTAGGGAAGATGTTTATATCCATCCTGAAACAAAAAATGATCCCGCTCTTGGACGGGTTCGAGATTGGATATGCAAACAATGCGGTAACTCAGAAGCTGTTTTTTTACAGCTACCTGAAAAAATTAGTTACAATCCAATGGCATTAATTTTTGTATGTACAAATAAAAATTGTCAATATTGGGAAAAAGAAATACAACATTCTAATTATGATGCTTCAAATTATAATAAAAAAAATGGAGACCTATCAAATCAATTCAATGAAATAGATTCCAAATTATACATTAAACATGAAAATGATCATCCAATGGGAGATGGCAATAATAAGAGATGGTCATCCAGAGCAGGAAATAAATATCCTCATGTCAAATCAGAAGTATCAGATCATAATGAAGAACATGAACAAGTTCAATTAAAACAAGAACTGTTTAAAATTATATCAAGTAATCAAAATCCAGAGGAAGATAATCCAGAACTTGGTGAAGCTAGTGATAGTAGTGTCGACGAATATTTTTGAGACACAACTAAAAAAAAAAAAATCATCAACCTGTATTCATATCCTCATTTTATTTTCCTTACATTTATACCTTTTTAATAATATCTTTATTTAACACATTAAATAATAATTTACATTTGTTTAAACTCAAAACATATAAATTTTTTTTAAATTAAAAAAGTTAAATATAAAAAATGCACAAAAAAATGAAATAAGTCCCAGGACATAACGGAAAAAAAGGAAAAAAGAAAAGTAAAAAGAAAAAACGAAAAAAAAAAGTATTATTATATCTCTATATATTTGTAGTTCACTTTTTCCTTCCTAACTTAAGCATCATTGTTCATGCACATTTCTTGGCAAATGAAATATTAATAAAGTTGCACGTTTTAATCTACCGTTTTATACTTATCTATTATATTTTGAATGTTGTCCGAAACATAAATATCCTTTCCTATTTCTTCATTTATCATATTATGTAAGTTAAAAATAAATGTTGAAAATTCAATTTTATTTGTACATGTTAATTTGTATTTTTTTAATATATCTAATAGATCTAATTTACAAATATGACAAGGATATAAATTTGAAAAAGAATAAAAAAAATCTAAATGTTTTTTTTTCTCATCTTCGGTTGGATTATTTGGATAGTTAGCTGACACCGTATGTAGAATCATCCATGCGGCTCGTCCTATTTCCCTTCGATCTGGTGGGTATATTTTTTTTATTCCCCCAACTTTATTATTTTCAAAATTGTTCTCTTTTTTTCTATCATTACATGAATTTTCATAACATTTTTTTATTTCCATTTTTGTAATACATAAATTTGTAGCATACTTTTTTTTTCTTATCCTTTGGCTCTTGAAATAATGACAAGTTCTTCAAAACTGATTTTCTTTTATTTCTTTCCTTTTTATGCGCTTTTCATCATATATTAAATTTGCTTGAAAAAATAAACACTGCAAACTTCCCTATTTATATATATTCATTCTTTTGTACTAATATGTATACCATACTAGTGTTGATATTAATGTGAATAGTTTAATTTCCAAGAGGAAATGATTTGCTGCTTTCTGCATATATGACCATATCAACTATCTGTTTTAGTTAATAATATATTGAAAGATAAAAAATGTAAAATAAAAAATGTAAAATAAAAAAATAAAGCTTGTATATAAAGCTACGATTTTATTTTTGTTGAAAATTTTTATGAAAAAAACGACAAAAAAAAATATAATTTTTCAAGCACATAAAGATTATTTAAAATCCGTTTTTGTTATACCATTGGTATGGTTTATATCTAACCTATTTTTTTTCCTTTGATGTTTATCACTTTTTTAGTAACTACAGTTTTGTTATTTTATTTTTACATATATTGTATATTTTTCTTCCTTTTAATTTATTGAATTTTTTCAATTTTCAAAACTCACAAATATATATACTTTGTAATTTCATACTATATACATGTGTGCTTATTCATATTTTTTATCACATTAAAAATACTTTTTTAAAACTGAATGAATATTAACATTTTTCATTTTTACCTGCACAATTCAGAAAAATATATTACTTTCTTGCAGATAGCCATATTTTTTTTTTTTTACTGAAAAATTTACACATAATTGCACACATACTGAATGAATGATTAATGTTAATATAGGGGTATTAGGACATGTAGATTCTGGGAAAACAAGTTTATGTAGGTGCTTAAGTGAAGTTTTGAGTACCTGTGCTTTGGATAAGCATAGGCAAAGTCAAGAAAAGGGAATAACCATTGATCTTGGGTTTTCATCATTTTATATAAAAAAAAAAAAAAGCCAAATTGCAACTAGCCAAAATCAACATGGGGAAACCCAAAACAATAAAATAATATACAAACACAAGTCAAACATAAATGAACATATTCCCGATCAAAATAACGTAAAAAGAGAGGATATTAATAATGATTGTGAAGGGGGTATAAATATATCGGACGAAAACCCTGAAGATGAAATAATACAAATATGTTTAGTAGATTGCCCTGGCCATCATTCCCTAATCAAATGCATAGTAATGGGAGCAAAAATTATGGATATGATTTTTTTAGTTATAGATATAAATAAAGGTATACAAAAACAAACAATAGAATGCCTAGTTTTATGCCAATTTGTAAAAAGTGATATTATTATTATTCTAAATAAAATTGATTTAATACCTTTACATGAAAGGAATAAAAAAATAAATTCCATGAAAAAAAAAATTAAAGACGCAATAAATAGAACATCTCTAAAAAAGCTATCATATTACATAGTCAGCTTATCTGCTAACAGTAAAAATACAGGTGCTGATGAAGTGGGTGATTCTGAAATGGGGGAAAAGGCAAACTCTATATGTAAAGACACTCCAAACGAATTTAATCCTCGTTCCAGCATTTTAAAAAAAGAAAAACCTGCAAGTGAAAATATAAATGAACTTATAGAACTGTTAAAAAGTGTTATAAAAATCCCAGTAAGAGAAAATAATCCAAGTTTTGAAGATTTTTATTTTTTATATGACCATTCATTTGAAATCAAGGGGAAAGGTATGGTATATACCGGAACTGTTATAAAAGGGAAAATAACAATAAATTCGGATATTTCAATATTGCCTTTAAATATAAAAGGAAAAATTAAAGATATACAAAGCTTTAAAAAAAAAAAAAAAGAAGGCACATCAGGTAATAGATTATCATTTTTAATATCACATGATAATATTAAAAATTTGAAAAAAGTAGAAAGAGGTATAATTGTTCATGAAAAATCGAGTATATGTAATTTTACTGTGTTTATTTGTAAAGTAAAATTAATTGAATTTTATAAAAAAAGTATAAAAAACAAAGAATTGTTAACATGCATAATTGGTTTTGCTTCATCTCATTCTTATGGTTTCTTTTTTAAAAAGTTAAAAGAAGAACAAGAAAAGGAACACGAAAATAATTTCCAGCACAATGGGAAAACAAATTCCACTTCCCTTTCAAACAATATTGGGTTTGATAGAAATGGGAATTACTTAATTATTGATGAGGTGGAATATTTTAACAATATAAATGATGAAACAATTTCAGAGAGTGATTTATTTGAAGATGAAAAAGAAGACGAAAAAAAAGAAGAAATATATTTTTTAGTTGTCTTAAATAAAAAAATGTATGGATTTAACGGTGAAAAATGCATATTTTTAAAAAACGATGAAAATATAAACTGCAGAATATGCTTACATGGTAATATAGTAGACATAATTAAAGATAGTGCAATAAATTCCAAAATTAATAATTCCACATTTGTTATGAACAAAAAGCCATGTTTAAATGAACATGAAGATTATAAAAATTTTAAAATAATGAAAGAAAAAGAAAAAATTGGATTAATTGAAAAACTAATTGACAACACTACTTTATTATGTAAAAATGTTTTTACCTCTTCAAATCAAGTCACAGCTTATTTGACCCAAAAAATTTATCTTATACCCATAGAACATCAAAAAAATAAAAATGTGTGCAAAATAGCAACCATTGGCTATATAGCCAAATCTTTTGCAAAAAATGGAAAATTCATTGCTCATTTTGATGATGATATTTCACATATTAAGGACAATATAAAATCGTACATAGTCATGATTAAATATTACAAAGACATTTTTACAAAAAGAAAAATTTTTATGTAAGGATATAAACAATAAAATTAAATAATTCAAATCACATGACTGGTGCATTTAACACTTGCAAAAAAATTTATGAACAAGTCAGGTAAAAAAAAAAAAAAAAAAAAAGTAGCCAAATGTGTACAAAAATATCAATCATTATAGGATATATTTTTTATTCTTTCCCTTATCATAGTAATACATGTTTAACAAGAAACTTTTGTCCCTTCATATATTTTTTTAGGAACAACATATTTGTCGGTGTTTTTTTTGTACAATTTGCTCAAGTCAGTTTCTAACAAATTCGCTGTTTTAATTATATCCATTAATCTTTTTTTTCGTGGCAATTCTTCATTCATATAATGTAAATTTTTTTCAAAATTATTTCTCATCATATCTATTTGTGATACGAATGCAGATAATTTTGCTTCTTCATATTCGTTTTCTATATTTTCTTTAGAAAATACATGTATGCTTTCAGTTGCTGGAGATCGCTTTAATTGTGTGTCATATAAAGCTCTCCATATTGTTTCTTCCTCTACTGGTCCTTTTGATTTTATTTGAACAAAAGAAGGTTGTGGCACTTGAGATTTATTAATATCGTTTTGTTTATTTTCAGATACAGACTTCAAAACAGTATTAGTATTAAATATATTTTCTTTTTTATTTCCATCATTCTTTTTACTATTCTTTGGTTGTACTTCACTATATATTTGTTTCCAATTTTCAAATTTTTTATAAAATTCCTCTTCAGCACTTTTTGTACTTTCATATATTTGAATTAAATTTAATGCAAGTTTCTGCTCCGTTTGTGATAAATCTTTTATGTCATACATTTTGTCGCATGATATATTCAAAAAAACAACAACAACAAACAAAATAGAGAATATGATTGCCATTATTTTATTAGTTCTGCATATATATGATAACACGTCTTTTCCTTTATGTTTATAACTTTTTTTTATTTTATAAAAAAGAGTACACACCCCATATAATATTTATATGTATACGCCAAAATTTTTGAATAACTTTTTTTAAATTAAAAATCTAATGTTTAGCAGAATGAAACAAACTGCATATAAATAAGTCAAATATAACTCATACGTTTTATGTGGATACACAAATGTGCTTGTATAGGCATATAAAAAAATGTGATTTACAAACATGTAGAATAGGAAATAAAAAAAATAAGAATAATAAAAGATTAAACAATAAAAGGTTTAAATAAACAGGATGGACACAAAAAATATATATATTTTTTTTTTCGTGTTAAGAGTTTACTATCAAAGTAGCTCTTTTTTGTGTATATACATTATAAAAAATGTTGAAAGCAAAAAAAAAACAAGTTTGCTCTCTGTTAATTATATAAAACAAGGGATAAAATTAATTCCTTATATATATATGGCATGCGTATGGATGCACATGTGCATGCCCATGGCAAATTCCTGAACTTGGTCACTCCTTCAAGTAGACATTTGCAGGTAGAGTCCCCAAAAATTTTGACCTTTTATAATCATTGAATCTGAGAGAATAAAAATTATGAATACTCTCAAATAAGTTAATATAAATCCATAAAAAGCTGAAAAATAAATATTCATATTATATGAATATATATATATATATTATCCATTTTTTTATTCCTAACCTCCCAGTTACTAAATTCCCAGTGAATGAACCAAAATACATACCCATGATGGAAAAAAATGGTACCATTATTGCTTTGCTCTTTATGTCATAATATTTAAACATTCTAAGGCTGTACAACGGAAGCAATATAGACCCTTTAAAAAAAAAAAAAATTAAATCAAACAAATGTTATTAAGAAAATGTATGAATAGTTTGGGGAAGCACAATAGCTTATGCTTCATTCTAATTGAGCTTACCAACAAAAGAGTACATTTTGCATTTAACCTATAAAAATGGTGAAAAAAATATATAAATAAAATGTTCTTGATGAACAATGCATAATATAAGACTATAAAAATTGTTACTAATTATCTATACTGACATATGCACATCTTTATCTTAACATCTTCCCAAAATGGGAAATCTACATACATGTACTCATTTTATATTACCTGCTTTTCTATATCTTTCTGCCGTGTATTTAAAATGTCTAAAATGCTTGCTGTATTAATATTAGGGTTGCTAGAAGCATCACCTAATGGGGTATGAAAAAAAAAACATAAGTACATTATATAGACGAATATCCTACATATGCTATCACAAACATATATGTGTATTTTCTATAAATACCTAAGCTAATATTACCTGAATAAACATTTGAAAGGACTTTGATTACATCACTACTATTTAGTTTGCTACATTTATTTCCAATAGTAAAAAATGAGCATCGAATGAAAAGTTTTTTCAAAAAAAATATTTTTTTCTTTTTATTATTTTTCGAGTATGTGTGTTCAAGTATTGTTATATCTGATGGCACCTATAAAAGAAATACACAATAGTTGTATCCATGCACCTATATAAGTGTATTAATTTAGCATGAACAGGTCATAAAATTTGGTGAGGATGAAAAATAGTTACCTTAACATATGCCATCTTGGAATAAACAAAAAGAAAAAAAAAACGAATAATAGGAAATAAAAAAAATCCTAACAAGTATATAATTTCTATTGAACTGTTATAATATCCATTTGTTTTCAAAATAAAAAAAAATTTAAAAAAATTATTAAGGGCCAATTCAATCCAACTTTTATTCTTCAAAACATAAATACACGCAAAAAGAAAAAATTGGTAAAAGTAAATTATCGATATCGTTCAAATAAGCCTTAAAAAAATAAATGAAAAAATAAAGGTGAAAAAAAATTAATATATGTAAAAAAAATAAGCATATTCACCAATACAGATTTTTACATAAATGTATGACCATATGCACATGTACATATTTTAACTACACAACTGTGTAATTATTTGGCTAGGCGTCATAATATATATATACATATAATATAGAATTTATTTTTAATTTTATTTTTCTCTCCTTTTTGCTAACCTCGAATATAGCCCCAAATAATGATATAATAAAGCATTCTTTTATATTAGTAAAATTTGTTTTCTTTAAAAATAAGTATAAAACATCATATATGTATGTATATATATAAAATCATATTATGTTAATCTAAACTTATACGCATGTATGTGCATAATTATTAACGTCTATGTTAATAATTTTTTGTGTATTTTTTTTTTTTTACCTGAAGGTAGCTAAAAAAAACTAGCGATAAGAAGGTAGTACAAAAAAAAAAAAAACAACCTAAAAATGTGGAAAGTATGAATAAAATCACACACACATAAATAGAATAACGTAATGCCTATATATATTATGTAACACATTTTTACCTAAATAGGATTTATTATTTGTATTCGTGATTTTTGGGGTGGAATATAAACGTCCTCCTATTGCCGCCTTAAAATAAAGAAACATAAAATAGAATAAATAAACCTGTACATATAAAACTACTATAATACGCCATGATAATTACTCATGTATTATAAAACATTTAAAAAAAATAAAAACTAAATAATAATATCGTCTAACAAATGAATCCCCTATGCATATGGAATATAATCCAGAACAATATAAAATTAAATTTGTTTCTCGAAATAAATATATGATTTCTTTCTTATTATAATTATAATTGGTGTTGCTCAAAACAACATCAGCAACAATTGGCAAGTATGCTCTAAAAGAAAATTACATAAAAAATTTATTAAATTTTAAAAAGTGATAGCTCAAGCTCATATTCACACACACACACATATATATGTAAATGTAGTATGATTATCTTAATTAGTGACAAACTATTTTATTATTATAAAAATATACCCAGCTAAAAGATATATGTGTGTTAAAATAAGTCCATGCCGGTCTCTATCATCGATAAACCTATAAAAATAATAAAAATTTTAAATATATTTTTTGCTTCAAAAGTAAAAGACAATACTGTTTATGCATATTTTTTTTTATATATAAAACCTTGTAAAAAATAAATTCAGCCAGTTGTTGGAATTAAATGCATTTTCGTAATTTTTTCGTAAAATCTCAATCAGTATGAAAAGGGGTAATATAAATGATAGCACTATTGTTAGCAACTCAACCTGAAATGAAAAATGACAAATAATAAATAAGTAAATATAGAGCGGCATAAATATATGATACACACTCCTTGCACAACCAAATGCATAGACTTAAATTTGTGTATTTTTACTTTCCCTGCCCAAAATGCTAAATTGGTATTCACAAAAAGAAGGAAATGGTAATGCTTCCTTATATATATTAAATTTTCTTGTTTTTTAGTTAAAAAGTTTATAAAAATTAGATACAATAATGTTATGAAAAACCATACTCCTATTAAAATCAAATTGTTATTCCTTCTTATAAGGTTCATTGCATAGTCTAGGAATTTTATGTCTGTCAACAAAGTTACAATAATTAAATCTATAATAAAAAAAGCTTTAGTAATACAAAATTACACACATAATATCCAAACATATTTTTCATTTTTTTCGAATCACTATTTAACCATTTATATTTCCAGTATTATGCTCTTTTAAAAAAAAGTTGTATATGTTATAAGAAAAAAAAAGAAATGTTGCTATAATAATTTTCGTTTTGTTTTGTTTTTTGTCTTTGCCATTTTGTATAAAATATGCACAATATCCCCCATATAATGCTATGCTCAATATCTAAGAGAAAATAATTAACATCAAATATGCAAATATGCAATCTATTTTACATGTACACGTATAGATAATTCCCATTTTATATTACCAATTTGCTTAAAACTAAAAAAATTAATCCAGGAAATACCTTAACATTTAAATAGTCGTAAGTTAGACTATATAATGAAGCGGTTAAAAAAAATGTCCCAATCGAACTTATAAGTATCCCATTCATGAATGAAAATACTCTAAAAAAGAAAAAGAAATGGTGAAAATTAAAAGACTAACAATTAGACAAAATGAAAAAAATAAAAAATAAATCTACCAACCTATTTGCCAAACGAAATATTGCTATTAATAAAATGTGATAAAAGGTGAAAACCACCATAAAAACCAAAAAACATATAAATACATTTTCTTGCACTTTTATTATAGCTGCGTAAAAAAATATCAAAAAAAGTATATATATGAAAAATGTGTTTGCATTATGTTAGGAATATATATAAGTGCTATTCCTACAACCGATCTATTATTTTATTTAGAATTCACATGAATAACCACATGAACAGTCAGGTGATTGCACATTTTGAATACCTAAAGTTATAGTGAACAACGAGATATGACATAAAATATACGACAGAATGTTAATCTTAACATATCTCAGATATACACTTGAAATAGCAAATATGTTTACAAAAATAAGAGATAATTTTGCGATCTCTACAAAAAATAAAAAAAAAAATAAAAATATATAAATCACAAAAATAACAATATATCCATATATGAACCCTTCAATATGATTAAAAAACTTACCATAGCGAAAAATGCCATATTTGAAAAACAGGAGGGTAGACAAAAGTGGAAGAAAAAAAAAAGAAAAAAAATTTTCCACATATGTATACACAAATAATTTTAAAAAAGCAATTGATAATTTTGTTTTTTTAGAAATATTATAAAATTTATCATTTTTTTTATTCTTTATATTATTTGATGAACTTGACAATGTCTCGCCTTTATAATGCTCTCCTATACTTAAGGAGCAACTAATAAATGGAAAGAAAATTTTATTTTTCCATTTTTCATAATATAAATTAATAACAATTATTGTGTTACATAAAACTGTTAAAAATAACCATATATATATATACTGGTAGGAAATAAACATATTTTTTCGCAATATTGTTGTACCCAACAAACAAACTAAAAGGATATTAACCATCCCAATGTCTTCTATTAAAAAACGATATGTTCTATTTAACATTTTACAAAATTAATTTATGACTAATTTTAATTCTTTTTTTTTTTCATTATTTTTGTCATATAATTTAATGAAACAAGTACATCATCCTGCATTTTATTTTTTTTTTTTTCCATTTTAATGGAGAATTAAAAAAAATATAAAACACAGTAAATAAAAAAGCGAGCAAAAGAAACATGCATGGATATCTCATACTATTTATCAAAGAATGAGAAGAAAAAAAATTAGGGAAAGTTTAAAATTTATTTTTAATAAACCAGAAAAATTCACAATATAACAAAATGACAAAATAACAAAATCAATAAAACACCAAATGAATAATAAATTGTATCATGTGAAAAAGGGATGCACCACTACCCGTATGTGTGTGTGTGTGTATACATAATACCATAAACGATGAAAGAAAAAAAAAAATTATTCCATCATTTGAAAATTGATACTTTTTGTCATCATACATTTAAGTAATTGTAATAAAAAAGGAAGTACTAACTGGTTTAGTAACAAAATGGATATAAGGAATATCCACTTTTAGTATTCCCTTACCATGCTCTTTTTTTTTTTCTTTTCCCCCATTACATATAAATATATTAACAATGGCTAACCAGCTAGCCAAAATTCCAAAAAAAAAAAAAATAGCTATAAAGTCATAATAAACAGCTATCATCTTAATATGTCAAAAGCTATACTACACTCTTATAACCAAAAAGGTCACGAATATTATTGATGCCATATTTTATCATGGTTGGTCTCTCTAAACTTAATCCCCATGCCATCACAGAAACATCTTTTGGAAATCCCATTGGCCTTAACATTTCAGGTCGAAATATTCCACTATTCCCAACTTCCAACCATTTTTTATGTTCTTCATGATATCCATAAACTTCCATAGATGGTTCAGTATATGGATTAAAAGTTGGCTTAAATTTTAATTTATGTATTCCTATATATTTATAAAAAGCAGATAACATTGCTATTAATTGTGATAATCCAATATTTTTATCAATTACTAATCCTTCAATTTGATGAAATTCTGCTAAATGGGTACTATCTAAATTTTCATTTCGAAATACTCTATCAATACTAAAATATTTCCTAGGTATAATATGTCCTTTTTCTTTATATAATTTAGCTAACTTAAATAAAGCTCGACAAGAGTTTGCAGTAGTATGTGTTCTTAAAACATTTTTTTTACTCTCATCTAATTTCCATTTATAATTCCAACCAAAACTTCCATAATCACCATCTGTGTGCACTCTTTTTATATTATCAATATATTCGTTGTCAATAAAATTATTTTGAGAGTATTCAGGATATTTTACAAAAAATGTATCTTGTAAGTCCCTACTTGGATGTTGTTGTGGTATATATAATGCATCAAAACACCAAAAAGAAGATTCAACATAATTTTGTGTATTCATCTCTTCAAATCCAAGAGAAATAAATATATCTTTAAAAAATCTCATTTGTTTTGTTAAAAGGTGTATATTACCTTTATTAATTTTTTTACCACTTGAAAAAAAATTATATTTTTTTATGTCATATTTTTTATATTCATTATTTTTTAGTAATAAATAATTTAAATCAGTAATTTGTTTTTTTATTTCTTTTTTGAAATTACTTGTTTTTATTACTTGGCTATATGTTTTTTTTTTTATTTCAATTAGCTTACGCTTTTTAAGTTCATTAATTATTTTAATTCCATAATCGACACAATTTTGTGATTTTCCTTTTGTTGAATATAAATTATTAATTTCTTTAAGGAGAGATTCTTCTTCATTACCTAATGTATTTATTATACTTAGACATTTTTGTGTTGTATCTTCAAATTGATTATTTACATTATCTAAATTACAACTTAAACATTTTTCA
This sequence comes from Plasmodium vinckei vinckei, assembly GCF_900681995.1. Lineage (NCBI taxonomy): Eukaryota > Apicomplexa > Aconoidasida > Haemosporida > Plasmodiidae > Plasmodium > Plasmodium vinckei. Next base: position 120,798 of record NC_051294.1, read on the forward strand.
ACTTTATTTAGTTGTATTAATTTTTCTTTTAAATTTATATTTAATCCTATTTCTCCCTTTTTACCATATAATTTTTTAAGCTCATCCATAGTACATTTTTTTTTTTCATAAATATATTTTAAGACAACAAATTCTGGAGATCCATGTTTTAAATATTCTTTTCCTTCCTCTGTTAAATCATATATATTAAAACTTTTAACAATATTAATAATATAATATAATGTTTCTAACTTTTTAATCATCCCTATTACTTTATTATGATCTATTCCATATTTATTACTTAGCCTTATTGAGTTTGCATGTTTATTTCTAAACACTTCTATTCCTTTATCTTTTTTTAAATTATTATAATAATCAATATCTTCTTTTTTTTCATTTTTTAAATCTTCATCATTTATATTAAATTCATTCTCCAAAATATTTAGAAACTCAACTAACTCCTCATTTCTTTTATCTTCCTCTGTATTTATATTCATTTTTTATTTATGATCTATCTTGTATTGTCTACCTATTTTACTAATGCTACAAACTATTGGATGTAAAACTGTGTCGGGTTCTGTTTATATTTTAGCTTCAACAATGCTGACTATTTATAGAGTTCCGTTTTTTTATTTTATTATATTCTACTAAAGAAGAATAGTGTATCTATATTTATACACCCATATGTATGTTTCCTTCTTACTAACCTATTTATAGCTTATTACTTTGGTTTGTCATAAAATTTGACAATTTAAAAAATTTGTGAAATTATAGTGGGGATAATAAAATGGATGAAAATTGGCATCCTTTATAGAAATGCAAATATGAAATAAATTAAAAAAATTATTTAGTAAAAAATATTTTTTTTTCAAATAATTTTATGACACTTTCTTTTCTGAATTTGCCATAAATGAAGTTACATTTTACCCAATTATGTAACAATACCTCGAATTCTTTTCTTTTTTAATCTTAAAAATTGTCACTACTATATCATATTTTTTTATCATATTTTTTTATCATATTTTTTTTATCATATTTTACTTTTTTATTTCCACATTTTCTCACCGTACAGGCCTAAAAATATAACCGAAAATTTTGCCAAAAAATCTCGCCAATTTTTAGCGCCCCTACATTTTATATATGCCCAAAGATATACGTATTAAAATTGAGGGGAAACAATATGCCAAAAAATGGATAAAAATAAAAATAAATATATAGAATATACGATAATAAAAACTGCATAAATTGTATAAATTAATATGACAAATTAATATGACAAATTAATACGACAAATTAATATGACAAAAAAATAAAAAATTAGATAAATATATTTTTTATTGCAAATTTTGACAAAGTATAAACAGAATAATTTTTCAAACTTATCATTTAAAAAATTATAAACATCAAATGTCAGGACTACTACTTTTGTTGTAAACATATATTATATCCAGATTGGCAAAAAAATAAAACCCCTTGCAAGTATTTGCATAAGAAGGAATGCCAAACATTGATAATACAATTATGTACAATTTTTTATAAATTCACAAAGTAGCGATAAAAATGGAGGAAGAACCACAAAAGAAAAATAAAAAACAAAAAATAAAAAAGAGCCAAAAACCAATGACAGTAAGTAATAGAAAACCTTTCAATGTATTTGACAAAAACAACAAAACATCAAAACCATTAGTTCGAGACCCTCGATTTTCAAATTTATCAGGTATAATATATAATTCTTTTATTATCCTAACACGTCACTATAATAAATGTACAAAACATATTCTAAACTTAAAACTTTTTTATGTATATATCTGTTTTATTCTTAATGCATGTTCCATAATTTGTAAATATGGAAAAAGACATACCCATAAATTGGGTAGTGAAGGGGGCCAACCTCCCTCACCATATAAACATTATCACAGAAAATTATAAGAAAATTATAAGAAAATTAAATATATATATCCCCTAACATATTTCTTATTTTTCTTCCCCTTTATAGGCTCATTTAATCCCAACTTTTTTCGAAACGCCTACAAATTTTTATATGAGACAAGGGAACATGAAAAAGAAGCAATTGAGAAAAAATTAAAAAGTAAAAATTTAGATCCTGAAGAAAAAAATAAATTAAAAAATGCATACAGTAATTATAAAAATACAGATGCATTACTTAAAAAAAAAGAAGAAGAAAGAAAATTAAAATCACAACTAGTTAAACAAGAGAAAGAAAATATTTTAAATAAAAATAAAACACCATATTATTATAGTGATAGAAAAATTAAAAAGATGGTACAAGAAAAAGGGGAAAATAAAATTGGTATGAAAAAAATTATTAAAAAGGAAAAGAAAGTCTTACAAAAGGAAAGAAGAAATAATATGATCCCCGAAAGAAGATATGTTGATCAAAGTTAAAATAATAAAACACGATATTATTTCATATACATATTTATCTATGCATAATATAAAGGAATATTCTTAGTTTAGTTGGAAAAATAGCTAAAAAACGAGATTCACAAATATTCCTATTTTATGTATATATACGGGTTATCATTTTTGTTTACCCACATTTTTTTTATCAATCTTTTCTTGTCCCTTTTTGTTGTTTTTATTTATCATGGTTCTATTTGGGAATTTCCCAACATCCATAAACACATGTATATGCCACTTCCGATTAAGGAATTACATTCGGAGATGTTCTATTTTGCATATCCATTATAAATTATTTCGTTTTACTGCTTTTATTTTTTTTCTTTATTTTTATGGAAAAGCAAATAACCATCCCCAAACATGTGTGAGGCATACTACACTTTTTTTGTATATTTTTTTGCAACCCTATTTATATGCATATTTATTTGTTTGCTAACTTTTTTTTTTACAAAATTTTTCCCATTTTTCAAATTCAATAATATTAGCACATTTGCTAGATCCGCTTCACTAAAATGGCATACTCTACATATACATATTTTTTTAAATTATTAAAAATAAAAAAAAAAAAAATGATAAAAAATTTCTATATTTCTGGGTGTAGAAAATGTACATATAATATAAATATACTTTTCATTTTTCATGTTCACATTTTTATACCTTTTTTGATAAAACTAAAAAATGCGTTCCCTGTTATTTAAAAAAAAAACAAAATACAATTTTAACATCTTTATGAATGCTTATTTTTCTGGTTTAATTAATCGAGAACAAAATAATAAAATCACTGGAAATGTAATTAAGTTTGATAAAAGAAAAGGATACGGATTTATAAGTACTACAAAATATTATAGGATATACATATAGAATTTTGTTTGCTAAGTATCTCTTCCATTTTTTAATTCCCATTCTGTATACACTACTATATATTTTTCTATTATTTTATTTCTTTATTTTCAAGAGCCCAATGATGGAGGACCGGATGTGTTTGTTCATTATACAGAGATCTGCCAGAGTAACATTTTTATTACATACAATCATGTATATATATATATTTTTCCCTAACTTAAAATATATTATGTACAACCTTTTTACACACACAAACTTTTGATAAATTTATATTTTGTAGATAGAAGTTTTTCAGTAACAAGTGAAGAAAAAAAAAAATTGGAATGGCAATCTAACACAAATTTAATGAACAAAAAAGACGAATTTAATTATGAACATGATACCCAAAAAAAAAAAGAAATTCAAAATGAATTTAAATATTTAATACCAGGAGAAAGAGTTAAATTTCATGTTGTTTATGACCAAAAAAATAATTCAAGTAAAGCAATAAATGTTGAGTTTATTGATTGAAAAAGGAATAACCACAATATAGAGAAATGCAAAAAAGATAGAGATATATCTTTCCTAATCATCTTTTATTTTTTTATTTGTATTAATTTAGAAAACATATACGAATAATGTATATTATACTGAAAGTTTAGAACAAATTTATTCTTAATTAGTCAACTATTTGAAGTTTCAATAATTTACCTTCCCCTTTATTATTTACACAAATTGTTTCTATAGTTATTACCACATTTTTTTTTTATTATTTTTTAATCCATTTGAATTTTCCATATATTTATTTATATTATTATCACATTTGTCACATATATTGTTTTTGTAATTTTTTTTTATTTGATCTCTTAAAAATTTACCATATAAAAAATAGCAAAAGCACAATATAGCAATGCCTACTACGTCAAATAAGTAGTTTCATAAAATATGTATTATATTTATTTTATTTTCGAAAAAAAAAAAATGTATTAAAATTATATGAACAAACACCTAATTTTCTGATTTTTTTTTTTTTTTTTGGTGATTTATAATACTTGTTTAAAATAAAAAAATAAAAATGGCTAGTTATCAATTTTTTAGTTATATAGATTTATACAAAATTAATAATGTCAATCTAGATCCTTTTACTGAAATATTTAATGATGAATTTTATTTGAAATACCTTTATAAATGGCCACATATGAACATTATTACAAGGGAAATGGATGATCATATCAGCGGATATATTATAGGTATGCAAATAATAACCTCAAAACCACCTGACCATGTTCATATGTACATGTAAAAAATGGGAGTAAATTTTTTGGAGAATTTTATACCCAATTTATGTGTGTGCGAAAATCCATATCCTCTATAAAACATCGTTATAAGCCTGAACTAGCCAAAGATAAACTAACCACATTTTATTTGAACTTTTTTTTTTTTTATAGGAAAAGAAGAAGGTCTAGATAAGGAATACCATGGACATGTAACGGCATTATCCATTGAAGAGGACAGCCGACGAACTGGAAAAGGTATTGATTTAATGAATGAATTTGAAAAAATATCGAATAATGTTCATAAGGGATATTTTGTAGATTTATTTGTTCGTGTCACAAATGAACCAGCAATAAATATGTATAAAAAATTAGGTTATATTGTTAATGAAGAAATTGATAATTATTATTGCAATAATGAAAGTGCCTTGGATATGCGAAAATATCGTAATGGGTAACTTGAATAATAAAAAAGGGAAAATAATACATGACATAATTAATAAACAAACATATAAAGGGGACGTGTGTGTGCATAAATATGACACTATAATCAGGATATCCCCTATATTATTTTCTTTCTCTTTACTTGTTTATTTTTGTTGTAATATTTTCCATAAGTGTACCTTTGTGATGGTGAGAATATATGTATATATTACCCACCTTTTATTTTACACATAATGACAAATTATGTAATATTATGAACGTACATATAATTTATGTATTTTTTTTTTTAATGCTACCATAATTTCATTATATTTTATTCGTATAATTAACTTATTTTAATTTATTTTTTTTGAATTTTAAAACTTTTATTTAAAAAAATACATATATAACATTGTAGAATGATACATATGAATGTTTTCAACTCCTTTTTTATTTTGTGCGGATTTACATAATATATCAAGTATTCGCATAAATATTTTGAAAAAAAAAAAATATATATATGAATAGAAAATACAAAGGTTAAAGGACTTATTATTTTATTTATGTTGGTATGCATAATATATAAACGTAAATATACACATGTATGGATATTCTTTTGAGAAAATTACAAGCAAAGTACTATAATACGTTTAAATAAAACATTTTAAACCACCATAGGCTTAGCAAATGTGCATGCATATATATAAAATATTTTCCAATAATGCATATATACATTCTCTTATTTTCTTTTCACTTTAATCAAAAAAAATAGCTTCATTAAGCATGGTAAAAAAAATATTCTATTAAAAAAAGAAAAAAAAAACACACACACAATATCAAAGATAAAAACAAAATAAAACACTACCCATTTATATTCATAAATACGCGATAATTTTAAAGAATAAAATTTTCATTCTCAATTTATCGAAAGTTATCCCTCAATATATGTACTGTATACATACTATATAAATACTAAAACGACAAATCACAATGGAAAACCTTCCTATAAATCTTAAAAGCCTAAAAATAAATCATGGATCTGTTCGAAGACTTTTTAAGGAGTTATGCTATTATGAAAAAGAAGAACAGGAATTAAAAAATAAATTAAGTAGCGCCAAGGTTCGTTATACATATTCTCTAATTAGTTAATACTAAAATAATAGATACATTTTATTGACAAAATTAACTTAACTTATTTAAATTTGTCTTATAGAAAAGTAGCTATATCTTATTTTTCGATATTTATTCATTTTTTTTTTTAATATTTTATGTAGGATGAAAATAAATCATCAAATCAGATTGCCAGCGCTGATGAGATTTTACAAGAAACAATACGAGTACTTGCACACACAAATGGAAATTTCCAAAATAGCCTTAAAAAATTAATTGAAATAATTAATACTAAATTTGGAACTATTCTCGAAATAAATGCCAAAAATATAGCATTTCGTTCAAATTGTTCTGAAGAAGATTTAAAAGAAAAATGTGGAGAATTATATGAAGACATTTTTAAAGAAGTTAATGCAATTAATGAAACTTTACAAAAGATTTTCGAACATATTAAGGATATGACATTACCTATTTGCAACCCTAACATTACTAATAATACAGTTACACCAAGAGAAAATTGTGTAGAAATATAAAGACAAAAAAAAAAAAATGAAACTTAACTTTTTTTCATATAATTAATATATTTCCGTATATCTTATAAAATTCTATTATATTGTTTATTTTTTTTACTTTTCGAATTTGTACATATTTCCTGAATTATTATTTATTCATTATATACCTACCCCTCGTCCGCATTCTATTTTTACTCAAATTTTCTCATAACGCACTAACAAAATTAAAGAGCAATTGCTAGACAAAAAATATGTTTTTTTTTTATGATCAACCTAGTCATATAATTCAGTTCTCATTATAAATGCCGACATTTTAAATGTAATAATAATAAAGAAAAAAAAAAGTTAGCAAAAATATAAAATAAAGCTAAATAGGCCATGCATATATTTGAGTGTACAACATAAAAATATAGCACAAATTAAAAACATTTTTTTATGCCAATTTAATTTTCATAGTGTTGTAGTTTTTACATTATTATGGGTTTATACTTTTGCTTAAATTTTTGTTTGTATTCCTCCTAATTTTCTTTATCCTTTTTCAAATTTACATGCATTTTTTAAAATTAAAACAACTCTGTATATTGGGAATAATAAAATATGCACGTACAGGACATGAACTAATATACATACACGTATATACACACACATATATGTATCCAATTATTACCTAATACTAATTTAAAAAAAATGTGTGCTTATTTTTATTTTTTGTAATAAATGAGAACAATATTATAAGTATAGGAAGAAAATACAAAAAAAGGTAATGAACAAGGTAGACAAATTAAAAAGAAAAGAAATCACTATAAGTAGCGAAATTAGAAAACGCCATATTTTCCAAAAATATATGAACAGTTCAGGCAAATTAAATTAAAAAAAAAAAAACTCCCCAAAATAAACCCAATTTAGCTAAGTGAAATAAATATCTAACCAAAATTAATTTAAAAAAAAAAAAAAAATGGGGACTAATGTAATAATAAAAACAAATGGAAATGGAATTTTTCAAATAATCGAGAATATCAGGAATTATCCACAAACGCCTGTTTTCACTATAGAAGATAAATTTCCTATTTTGAATTATTTCACATTTTCATGGTTAGCAAATAATTATTCCTTTTACAATTTAAGAAAAGAAAAAGTAAAATATACACACATGTATGTTTCACATTGTGCCATCTATGTAACTATGATGTTGTGGACACCCATTTTTGTTTACATAAATTTTCATTTATTTCATTTTTGACAATTTTAGGGAAAGACAGTTTACCCCTTTTGGGTTTATTAAATTTGTACATGAGAAATATTTTATCGCCCCAGCTTTTGTATTGATATATATTTTAATTTGTAAGTATGGCCATACATTTATGAAGAATAAAAAAGAAATAAAATTAAAGTGGATAATAATAATATGGAATTTTTTATTATTTTTTTTTAATATGATAGTAACTATTAAATTATTACCAGTATTTATTTATATAGTAAATAATTATACAATAAATGGTTTATTAGCAATTCCTCCAATATATGTGTGTGGTTTTGGATCAGTTGGGTTATGGATATGTTTATTTATTATATCGAAATATGCTGAATTAGTTGATACAATATTTTTAATTTTAAAAAAGAAAAAAATAACATTATTACATTGGTACCATCATTCAACTGTTTTATTATACACATGGGATACATATTTTGTTGAATTACCAGCTGGATTTATTTTTATATTAATAAATGCATTTGTACATACCTTTATGTATTTCTATTATTTATTAGCAACAATATATAATAAGCCATTGAAATGGAATATTTTAGTTACTATAATTCAAATTCTACAAATGATTTGTGGTATAGTATTGACTATATATTGTTTATACATATCTTATATTTATAAATATAATAATAATTGGAATATTAATTTAATTCAAGAACTAGGAAATAACTTTTCTTTTCAGTATGGACATTATATATCTAAAAAAAATATTTTTTTTGCATGTCTCATGTATTTATCATATTTTTATTTGTTTACTAACTATTTCCTAAACAGATATACTTCGGGTATACAAAAAGATTCTTTATTTCAGAAAAAAAAAACTTAAAACATAATTACATCAATTTTATTTTCCAACTTCATTTGGCATATCAACTTATGCATTTCTTGCTTCGTTTTTTATTTCTAATTTTTTTTTTTCACTTTTTATTTCAACTTTTTTTCCACCAATTAACGTCCCATGCATTAACATTGTCATATACTGAAAAACCGATTACCCAACTTGCAAATAAAAATGAAACTTAAATTTATAAAAATAAATTATCCGTTATAAATTTTATAAACATATAAACGAACTATGCACATTTAAAATAGCTATACATAACAAAAATGTAAACCCTCGTTATAAGTGAAAATACTAAATACTTTTACAATTGAGAGCTAGCCTTTTTCTTTTCCTTTTCTTTTTTAAATATATATTTTTTTATTTAAAAAAATCATTTTTTAGTTTTTATTCATAATAATGAATGGCTACTTGTTTAAGCTTAGCTTATAACGACAAAACGTAATACCATCTAACTAGATAGTTCCAAAGTTTGTCACATCAAAGTTTGGCACTTCAAAGGTTGACAGTTCAAAGCTCGACACTCCAAACTTACCTAATCACGAAAACATTATCTATCCCCACCAACTAAATGACAACTCCAAACCCAACTCAAGGAATTAATTTACTTAATGCAAATGTGGCAAGTAAAGAAAATAAATCTGAATGGCTTTTATACCCCCAAGATAGTTACGAATTTAATATAGATGAAAAATTAAAAAAGAAATTTATAATAGATACTGAAAAATATAAAAAACGGATAAACTCTTATAATAAGAATGGGATTAGAAATACAGTCATAGCAATTTTATTATGCCATCGACATGAATATCCTCATTTATTATTATTACAAAATTTAGCAACTCAAGAATATTTTTTTTTAGGAGGTAAATATAATTCATGGGAAAAACCAAGAGATGTTTTAAAAAAAAAATTACAAAAATATATTAATAAAATTAAAGATATACATTTTTCTGTTAATAAATTAAATATAAATGAACAAACTGGAGATGCAAAAAATACTGATGAAATATTTGATGTAGGTGAATTCTTAGGAGAATGGTGGAGAACACAATATGATTCTGTTTATTTATCTTATTTACCTGCACATATAACAAGGCCTAAAGAATGTGCAAGACTATATCAAGTTACAATCATGCCAAAATGTATATTTCATCTACCTCCAGGTTTTACTTTAAAGGCAATACCTTTATTTGATTTAAATAATTGTGGAATTGCAATCAGTGGACTTTCCAGTATATTCTCTCGTTTTAAATTATGCTCCATGGTTCAAGATCAGGATGATCAACTAGGTTAATAAAATCATTATGAACATTTAAATTTTATCGAGCCATTTCATTTTTTTTGTTTTTTTTCACATCTTTCTTTTTTTTACATATTTCATTTTTCCACGTGCCTGTACAAACATTGGACGAAGCGGGGACTAGCCATTTAGAAATTTTCAAATGGATGTCAAACTGAATGTCTCATCCTTCACTCTTTAACAATTTGCACCGCAAGCATAGTGGTTTGAAAAGTTCCACAAGAGTATTGAGATTCTAAGCAAGTAGATGTAAATATAAGTTTGTTGTCATTTATTTGTATATTTTTAATACCTACATAATATTCATTTGGTTTTAAATCAACATTTTTAATTATTGGAATTCCATTTATTTCTATAAAATTTTTTTGAATCGTATCAAAATATATATTTCCTACAAGAACTTGAATTAAATAATTCCCGTTTTCATAAACTTTGAATGACCAATAATTTGATTCACAAGTTAGTTTACTTACACATTGCTCATTTGTAGATGCAGGTGGAAATATAATACCATCAGAATACATTATATTATGAAAGAAATAATTTATGGGTTCTATTTTACTTCTAATATCATTAATATCTACATTGTTTTCTCTTCCTTTTACATCTAATAAATTATTTGAATCAACTTTTCTTTTCCAACCATATCCATAATTACCATAATCAATAAATATATCACCAGTGTCAACTAAAAATTTATTAGGAATATTTAAATCTTCTTTATTTTTAAAAACAATTGAATAGCTATTTGGCATTGAGTAATGTAGTGAAGATAGATCATTAATTTTTGTAGAAACAATTTGCGAGATTGAAAATGATAAAACTTTATTTTGGTCTTCTACATATTTATTCATAGATAATACATTATTTTGTAACTTTCCAACAAAATTAGATCCATTTATTTCTTTTATCATAAGTAAAAATTTACATTCTTCTTCATATCTGTTTAAACTATTTACATCTGTCTTATTTCCATTTTTTAAACAAATGCCTGAATGAACTGCTGCCTTACATATTGGAGAATCTAAAGAATATAGATCAGATCCATATACGGTTTTATTATTTGATTCTACATCTTTAATACAATTATATGGACATGAAACAATAAATTTATCACCATAAATTAAAGGAACAACATCTGGGATATCATTTAAAGTGTCATTACAATCTAGTACATCTATTATAGCATGATGATTCATGTACTCGTTATTTAGTATATTACATGAATTTCCAATTAATTCAAAAGATCCACCAGTTTCTAAATTATTAACAAACATATCACGTATTTCAATTTTTACAGATGTAGTAATAATTGGATGTTCAAATTTTTTTGTATTATATTCTATATTAGATGTATAAAAGATTGGAACTAATACTTTTGTATCATCAAAGTGTAATAATATTTCTGAAGGCCATGTTAATATATTATCTTGTGGTTTAAATCGAAATTTATTTATTTGAACAGGCTTTTTAAAATATATTATTATATATTCACCTATAGAATTATTAACAGTTTTCCAAATATTATGTTTTTTATCTATATGGTAAGTACTTAAGCCAGACATACAATTAAATTCTTTTGATATACTTGATGATTCAACACATTCTTTAAAATTATTATTCTCAGGAGACGATAATATTTCTTCTTCTCCACTACATATGGTTGGTAATATTTTCCGTTTTTGTATAAATAATATAAATGGTATATTTTTTTTATTATTAAAATTAATATATGTTTTATTTTTGATCGGTATAAACCATATTTTTAATTTTCTTTTTTCTTTACTATTTATATTTAATAGGTCAATTATATCATTTGTACTTTCGATTTTAATTATAGATTCATTGGTCCATACTAATGGGAATTCTTTATCAATTGGTGATGCAATATATAAATTTGAATTTGCACTTACTTCTAATGAAAAAGAATCAAATTTGGGTTCTATAAAAGTTCTTAATAGATGTAAATCATTATATCTTGTTTTATTTGAAATATTTTCAATTATCCAATCTGTTTCATTTTTATATGTCATCTCATTTACATCTAACAATCCTATATCAAATAATTCAGGATCAACAGAAGAAAATCGAGAATTTGAAATAAAATTTTCACTATATAAATAATTCGATCCAATCTCTTGTTCATTTATTCTACTAGATTTCCATAATAATTTAAAATAAGATGATTCACCTTTTTCATATTTTAAATTTGATAGATGAGAAATTTCAATAACTATTTTATTTTTTTCACCCCCTGTTAATTCAATAGGACCAGACATTCTTTTTGATACATTATTTATTTCATTGTCTAGTTTGTAACGAATTTTATTATCTTCTTCATTCTTTTCTGTTTTTATCTCATCAATATTGTTACTACTATTTATATGTCTAATAACTTCTTCAAAGTCTTTTGTAATAATAATTTTATTATTTATTAATACTCGAAAAGAACAATCACTATTGACTATAAATGTGTATATCCCACTAGTTGGTGCTAATAAATATCCTTCATATCGAATCGAATATTTATAAGGAGATAATAAATTTTCATATGGTGATTTATTATTATATATAAAATTTATATTTTTTATTATTTTTGAAATTATTGGTACTCCTTCAAAAAATGCATTATTAAAATATAAAACTTTTAATCCATCTGTAATTAATTCATTTTCATATCCTTTTACATTTTCACATATTTCATCAGATTCTTTTAAATTTTCTTTTTCTTTTTTTATATCTTCATCTAGCTTTTTAATAATTTTTTTACTATTTTCTAACTCATTAGAATTATATTCTATTTTATTTATAGAATCAGAAGCTTTGCTTATCCAATCATCTATTTTATTAATCCTTGAATTTATTAATTCATGTTTACTACCACATAATATATCATATTTATGTGTCATACTATTTACTCGTAATTTTAAACTATTTAATCTATCATTCAATCTATCTGCTTCTAATGATTTACCTTCAAACATCCTCTTTGCATCTACTCTTATTCTGTCGTAGTTTATTGCATCTGCGCAGTAGTCCCAGTCCCTCTCGCCTTTCCCAAGCAGCTGCACTTCGACGTAGCACCATTCCTTTCCTGAAAAATAAGAAGAGGAACAAACATGTAGTCAAAAAGCTAGATGAGTAAACAAAATATAGTAGGGCAAACGAATGTGACGTACCGGTGGTCCCATCGGGGGATGTCGCATTTGCGCAGTCGGTGTAAGTTTGATCGTCGTGTAAAAATGCAGCAGCACAAAGTCTGCCATCCAATGTTTTTCTATGCTGCTGTCTAAACTCTGTTATTTTTTCTAACGAATTTCCTTGTTCTTTTGAACATACTAAAATGGATGTAACCACCAAAAAAATGAATATTATGCAACTCCACTTTTTCATAACGTCTTATTTAAAATTGAATGAAAAATGTTTGGAAGTAAACAAATTAATATTATAAATATAAATACAATAAAAAATATAACAAATATAAATAAATAAAATACAAATAAAAATATATCTCTATAATTTTCTCTTTTGGAAATATAACTCTCATTCATATTACATATACTATAAAAATAAATACACACACAAATATGTCAACTATTATATAATAAACATAATTTTTATATTATATATTCTTAATCTTTTTTTTATACTATTAATCAAAAAAATATCATAAAACATAAACTTAAAAATGTTCTATAATTACATTTTTTTAAATGTGTCTTACAATTAAAATATAATTGGACAATAACTTTTCAATACTCTTAATCAAAATACAATAACAAATAAAAATAACCTATTTTCAAGTAATAATATTTATAAGTTACGATATTGTAACAACATTTGAAAGATTCAAATTATTTTACATAGACAAGAAACAAGTTTATTGCTAAAAAAAATTGAATAACCTCATTCAATCTCTTATATTGTATATCCTTAAATTGTGTTTCCTTTTTAATACTATAATACCCTTGTTTTAGCTAGTTATATTTATTATTTTTGTCTATACACACACATATAACTTATCTATAACAACATACTGTATATACAGATACTCAAATAGTATATACTTGTTTACTTACATTCTATATTTAGTAAATACAAAATTTCATTTTATTTATTTTATTCTATATTTATCTAATAAATCAGAAAACGATCAGAATATTTTTGTCCCCCCTCCCAATGAGACTTAATAAAAAAAATTTATCATTCAGTTCATTATTTAGTCAAAATTTTAATTTAAAAGGATTATAAAAAATGTGTTAATTTGTTTTTTTTCCTCTTTAATTCAAATGAAGTCAATAAAAAAAAAAAAACATATAACTTTTAAAATGGACATATGCACACAAAAAAAAAACATGTATAACATTACAAAAAAGAAAATATACTTAATTTTGTAAATGCTTTAAAGACAGTAAATAACAATAAAAAAAATATATCTTATGCGGATTTGTTACGAACATGTATAGATACATATTAATTTTTTAAAACATTGCAAATATAGTAAAGGATAAAACGAATGTGATAATATATGATATAAATTTCTCATGTGTGCCTCAACATTTTTTATTTCCTTTTTATACAAATATGTTGGGAAATATATACAAATACATGCATTGGATTAATTATTTAATTACTCATTCATAATAATAGAATGTCATAGTAATCGAATTTTATGTGGTAAAAAAAAACAAATTTACATACTATCTCTAGGGCATTCTTGATCAAAATTAAAAACGGTTTTAACTTGTCCTTCGTCATAATATTTAGTAACTTCATATGGTTTGAATTGTTCTTCAAAGTCAGTACATTCACATGGATCTACTCTAGTAATAAATGCATTACTCCATTCTGAGTTAGCTTCACCCTTTACTCTTCTTCTAAATACTTTAGGAGAAGTTTTAATAGGTATACATTGGAAAGCATTGTTATAAGCAAATAAAGCATTTGAAACAGCTAAAACACCTGGGTCAATTCCATTTTGCATTTCAGGTCCATACTCATTACCATTTACACATATTAATGGTTGGTTCATAGCATTTGAATTAGAACTTTCTAATAATCTATATTGGTTATCTTGATATTGTTGGCAATTATCATCATTATAATATTGTGGGTGATTTTCATAACCCTCAGAATTCATACCTGTATTATCATATATATTTTCGTGTGACATACTCATTTTTAAATTATTTGATGCTTCATAAAAGTTTGAAGAATTTTTTGTACACTTCAAATTTGTGTTGACGTAAATTTGCTTGGAAGGAAAAATTATACTGTTATAAGATAAAAAATCTATATCCTTAATAGTTTCTTTTTTTTCAAAACTATATCTTTTTCTCGATGTTGAAAAAAGAATCTAAAGTTTAAAATTATTTTAGAAAATATTAATTTTTTTTATATATTTTTTATTTATATATAATACTTATTTAATTATACTCTATAATAATAGTAAAATCAATTCAATTTTTTTTTAATTTACAATATAATAATTTATTTACATGTAATTATAAATAAAAAGGTTAGTTACTTGTTCATAAATATTTTATATATAAGTTACGAAAAAAAAAAAAAAAAAATAGCTAGTACATGTTAATAAAATTATATGTACATATTTTTTTTTTGTGTGTGTGTGTGTGGTTGCGTACAAATTGCCTTACAACATAGTTACATTATTACGTAGTATTATATATATTGTTGTTGTTTTTAATTTTTTTAATTTTTTTTAATATATATATTTTACTAATTTTGTTATATAATAACTAATATTGGTTTATATTATTATTTTTTTATTTTTTATATTTTTTAAATATATTTCTTAAAATAACATATTAAATAGGGAAAACCATAAATAAATTAATTACTTCAAATTTTATTAAAATTTGTTACGATTAATATGTACCTTCATTTTTAAATACGCCTTGAAAGTAAATAAGTTAGAGAGGAAGTATAAGCTATTTTGTTAATACACTCAAAGGGTGCAATATTCTTGAATGCCCACAAGAAGGTATACCATAAATAAATATATGATATATTCGATCGGTTGTAAGTTCTACAAATTAAAAAAAATTATAATAATACATGTATAATCCGGGTTTACAATTTTATATACTAAATTAATTTCTTAACTTTGATACCTGACAATTAAAAAAAGGAAATAATAAATGAAAATATCGTGTTTTCCAATTGCCCCTATAAAAAATTATTGCTAAAATAGATAGCTATAATTCATAATTTTGAGAAGGGTAAATATTTAAAAGTGATGGCTGGAAATGTGAACAAAATGGGGAATGGAATACTATAATAATAATTTTTTTTTTTCATTTCAATATTCATAAAAATTGCTATTTCACAAACTATATAAATACATATGTTGCTTATTCATATGCTAATCGTGTGCTAATGAAATTAAAAAATTATAATTAAAAAGTATTAAAAACGAAAAAAAACATCATAAAAAGTTGATACAAAAAATTAGCTATATGAAAAAAAAAACTATACACACATTTTCATTTTTTTACATGCACATTGTACAAATAATTTTTTTTTACATAGTCATAAAAAAAAAAACGACAATAATTTTTTATTCATACTAAAATTTGCTAAATATCTAGCGAATTTAAAAATTCATATGTGTATAGGCAAATATATAGATAAAATTATTTTAAAATAATATAAATATAGTAATTCCCTAATTATTAGATAAATTATTGACATAGGTATGTATGATTGTGTAGGCTGGCTCATTTTATTTGAAAACTTACACCATTTAGTTAATACATATACAACAAAAATAAGACACGAAAAAAAAATATGTACGTGCATATAATTGTTTAAATATGCAATGAATTTTATGACTGGGTCATGTAAATATTATTGGACATGACTAAAATTAATAAAAATAAAAAATTTTTATGATAAATAATAATACTTATTAAAAGGATATAAATACGTGTCTTTCTATCTTTATGTATATAGAGAGAAAGAAAGAAAAAGATGACCAAGTGTAATGTGCTTATTTTATTTTTATATTCAAAAAACAATTTAATAATCTTTTAATATGTATTAGTTTGGAAAAAAAAAATTATTAAACGCAAATGCATGCTTATGCGAAGCGACAGAAAAAAAAAAATAAAATAATCTTTTTAATAAAACAAAAATATGTGCATACATAATGAATAGTATATGTATCCTTTTATTTGCTAATTAAAGTAAAATTCAAAAAAATTAATATCTTTCTCAAACATATTCGTCTGGTTCCTGATCAACTAGTTCGTCATTTTTTGAGGCGTCTTTTGGCATTAAAGCAATAATCTGCATAAGTCAAAATAAAAAATGTTTAAAGAGATGTGTGCATATGTATCCATATTTATATGAATAAGTATATGCTATTGTATTTTATTACTATTAGTTGAATTCCGGCTACTGCTAGTCCAACAGAAACATTGGATAGATGACTCTGATCATTGTGGGTGAAAAAAAATATGGATATATAGAGAACTGTATATATGTGTGTGCATATAAAACTGTATATATGAAAACTATATTTACCTTCCAGTGAAAATTACTAAAAAACTCGTTAAATGTTATAGTCCTACAAAGGGTCTTCAGATAGTAAAAAAAATAAATATATAGAAATGCCTATACGTGTATAAAATATGATTTATTAGTTGCTATTATTGTTAGTACCGGTATAGATGACTGAGACCTGTCCAATATCGAATAGTGAATATAAGGTGCCATTATTGTATTTAAGCATGCTAAAAAGGTTATTATAAAATAGTAAAGGGAAATTACATAATGAGGTGACGACAAATTAATTTTTTTTTTTTGCATTAATCATTCATATATTTTGTAGCATTTTATATATATTCAAACTAACTTGATAAAACTACTTTAATTGTAAGAACTTTGTCGTATGAACAATTATTTGAAAATTTTTTATATAAAAAGCAATTCAGAAACTTATCAACCGATTGTATTATTAAATAATTATTTATCCCTCGAAAAAATCCATGCATTCCATCATAAACATATGTAAAATGAATTATATCTTTTAGGTCTGAAAAAGGGGGAAATTAATATATATATATGAATTAGCATTAAAATAAAGGATTAAATTTGGTTATTCTTATTTTTGGCATAATGATATAAAGGTATGTGTATCATATTACTTTGTAATAAGGATTTCGTATGATCTTCAAAAATAATTAATTTTGTTGAAATGTTTAGTAGCGGATATGATAATACACAGCTAAGATATTCATAAAAAGTATGATAAAATGATAAATGGAAATTGTCTTTTTTTTTTTTTTTTTTTACAAAATCATTTTCATCCTTTACAAAAATCATATGCTTAACAATATTAAAGTTCATATTGTCGCCAATGAAATTATTTGAATTTTCTTTTTCGCTAAGAAATCTACTTTCACGAACTGCTGTATTTTTTTTATCAATAGTATCTTTTTTTTTCCCCCTTCCTGAAAAGAGAAGCAAGAAAATAAAACTAAGCTGTAACGAATTCACACCAACAAAATTGGTATATTCCATTTTTATGTAACTTATCATGTAAAAGATCAAAGCAAGTAAAATTATAAGCCAAATAAAGTAGCTACATTTTTATATCTTACTAAGTTTTTGAAGTATGTAAAAATGAATGTTCTCGAAAAAATAGTATATTGATTTCCTGTAAAAATAAGGCAAACATGATTCATGTGCATACACATATATATGGATATATGCACATATGGAATAATATGAAATATAATTTTAATGAAATTTTTATCGTTTTACTTTGATACTAGATGAGCCAGCATGGGGACCAACCCACTGTATAATCCCGTTACCCCTTCATTGTTATAAATCTAAAAAAAATCAAACAAAATTCCCATATATAAAACAATAATATGCATTTTCTTTGGTATACTACATATTTTAATAAATAGCTATTCTTTTAAATATAATAATAATTTTTAGTAATAAAAAAATTATTATTTATTACCTGTTGTAAACTATTGATAATATAAATAATATATGTTTTTATATTCAAATTGCTAACATAAATTGGCTGGTTGTACTTAATGTGATCATTGCTAACGTTCAAATATTTGTATAATATACTTCTACATTGAATCTGAAAAATTTTAAAAATAAAATGTTAACTTCATTAAATTGAACTATTTATAATATGTCCATATATGCATGAGTTTACAAAAATATATTCGCTATTTATTTTTCATATGTTCAAATGATTATACTATTCTTCCTGTTTATATATGCAACTTTAATTATCTATTCATTTATGTTTATTAATTTTTTGGTCTAACATTGTATATGGGATAAGAAATTAAATAGAGAGGGGAAATACCTATATCAAATTTTGGTTTTTCGTCATCTATTAAAAAAAAACATATATACATTTAGATCGTAATAATAATGCTATCAATTTTATGAACAAGTCATGTAAAAAATACACCATCCATATAAAAACACACATAATATGCAAATAGTAATAATGTGAACATATGTGTCAGTTTTTAATTTACATTTTTGTATTAGCATTTTATGAGCAATTCTATATTTTATGTATTTCTAAGGATGTTTTACAGGGGGTCTTCGTTGCTAACTCTTCTTGCTTCGTCTTCTTTTTTTTAGCGTTTTTTTTAATTAAGCATATATTCGAAAAAAAATATATGCATTTAAGAAGGTTGCAAGAAAGGATATTATAAAAATGGATGATAAAAAAAACGATATTCAAATATGGTCATCTTTACTTCGATGATACAAGTAAAATGAACAAGTAAACGAGGAAAAACTATTTATTCCCCTATTTTACATATGTTGTACAAATAATAGCTAATAAATATATTAAAATTTATGATATATATTATAATAAATAAACTAAAAATTAAGCAAACCGAACAAATTATAATACAAATATATATATGCGATATAATCCCATTTATTTCGCATATTTTCACAAAATTAAAATGATAAAATATATAGAAATTTCATATTAAAAAAATAATAATAAAATGGAAAAGAAAAATATGTAAAAAATGATCATACATATATATATATAAGCAAAACCTTTAGCTACATTCTTTTTATGTTTCCTTTATTCATTTATTGGGAGGTGTAACAATTAGTCGTTTTCTATGTATCATATCTTTTTTTGTAATATACAAACTCATCATAAATTATTTCATATACTCAATCAAGCATACAAAATAGTTTAAGGAAATTTTTATGCATACAAATAAAAAAAAATTATGTATAACCATACACATATATATAATTATATACATTTTTTACATGCCATGGTCATATATTTTTTGTAAAAATTATTAACAAGTCATACAATAGGGGGAAAAAAAAAGAAAATTTGCAAAATGTAAATCGCTATTTTGTGTGTATTTATGACGAATTATTTATATATGTTCATTACAAAAATAATATGGAGCACAATACATATATATACATACGTATTGGATAATAAATACATTTACATATATATGCAATATATGTATATTTGGTTAATCTTATTCTTGTTTATTTAATTATTGTTCTAATTTAATAAAAATTATTCGATTTTTTTTTTCTACAAATATATATATTTGAAAATATGGTTAATTATTTTTGACTCATAGTACAAAAAGGAAAAAATAAAAATATTTTGAGAGTGATAAAATATAAATAAAAAAAAATAAAAAAAACGATAAAATTTTAAAATACATAAAGAAAAATATGAAAAGTTAAAAAGTTTAAAAAATTAAAAAAAAAAAAACTAAATCAATAAACGAAGACGAAGAAACAAAAAAAAGAACAAAAGGGAAAAGATGAAATTTGTTTTTATATTTATATTTGCAATTATTATATCAACATTTTTTAGTAAAAATATAAAATGCTTTAATGATGTAAATTCAAATGAGCAAAAAAATATACAAGAGCAAAATGATAAGGGGGATAGTAGTACTTCAGCGCAAGGAAACCAAAATCCTGATGAAATAAATGAAGAGCATAATAAAAAAGAGGACAAGCTAAATGAAGACGATGACAAACAATATACCACCGAAACGGACTTAACACATGACAACGATATAATGGATGAGGAATTATACGAATATGATAATAACGAAATTTTTGAAAATGACACAGATTACACAAGGGATGATGAAGAAAAAGACGACCCCCTTCACAATATTGAACAAATGGATAGTGAAGAGAATATAAATAATAGTCCTAAAAAAGAAGAACAAAACAGTAATACTGAAAATGAAGTAAAAAAAAATCCAAACGAAAATGGAAATGATAAATATAATCAAGATTTAATAAATTTTGAAAAAGAGTTTAGAAAAGTTGACGAAGATTCAGGTGATAATATTACAATGGAAGATATTGGTTTAAATTTGAAAAATGATGCTGATAAAAATATGAACAAGTCAGATAAAAATGATGACCTAGCTAACCAAAATGATGACCAAGCTAGCCAAAATGAAAATGCACACAATAAACAAAACATAAACGAAAATAATGATTGGAAAGGAAAAGTATATGCAAAGGAAAATATTCCACATGATTACAAAAATGAAATGCTACTCGGAAAAGAACATGAGTCAATAAAATATTTTTTTGAAATTTTAACTGAAATATTTATTATAATAAAATTAGGTATTATGCATAGATATACAAATTATTTAATTCCATTAAAAAATATAATAATCCATAAAATTTTAAATAAAATAGAATTTATATTTACAACTATATTATGGTTACACAAGTTAGGTAGTGAACATTATCGAGATACATATGGCTTTATATTAATAATATTATTCATATTAGCTTTAAAATATATAATAAAACAAACAACTTTTAAGTTTAAAAAAAAAAAAGATGATGAAAATGGTGTATTTAAAAATAAAAGTAGTGAACATATATATATTGAAAATTTATTAAAAAGAATTTTATATAAAGTTGAAAGAAAAAGTGGATTTGAATTTGAAGATAATAATAATATTGATATATTGCAACATATTTTAGAAAATACGGATAATTTATTAGTAAATAGTAGTATAATAAATAAAGAAAATAAAACAATATATACTGATATGACATCCAATATAAATAATATAGGTGTTTTTACATATGTTTCTACACAAGCTTTAAAAAAAATTAACTATAAAACGGATGTTATAATTAGTGAATTAACAGGAGGTAGACCACATGATTTAGGGGATATTCCAGATGACAACAAAACAGATACTTATCAAAATTTATCAATGAATGAATATGACGAATATGATATAAATAAAATGAAAGATAATTTTATAAATTATAATGAATATGATGAAAAATATATTAACAATAAATTAGGGTATAACATGATGGATAATCATAATGAATTTCAGGATCTTGCTGCAAATTTTGTAAAAAAAAATAATGACTATCCTTTTCCTAATGCCAATAATAATATGATTAGAGTAGATAACATGATATATGGTGAACCTGGTGAAGAAGAAGGAAATGATCATATAGGGGATCCAGTAACTGGTTTGGAAAACCATATAGATAAAAATATTAATGACAATATTGAAGGAAACACTATTAGAAGAAGTATAAATAGTTCGAGTAAAATTTCTGGAAATATTTCCCATTATTCAACAGGACATGTTGGAATGTATGGCGTAATCCCTAATGGCAAAAATAATAATACAAATGATTTTGAAGAAAATGATATTCATTCTTTTCATTTGAAAAAAACGGAAGAAGAGAATCCCAATTCACCATATATGAGTCCCTATTTAAAAGGAAATCAAAAAACAGATTTAATAGAAAGTAACATAAATAATTCAATGTTAAATCAAAACGATAAAACACATAATACTAATGGAATTAATAATTTAGGAAATCCAAATGAAGAAATGGATAATATTAGTTCACCTCCATATCGATATAACCAAAACATTAATAATAATATAAGAGATTCAAAAGAACATATAAATAATTATCCTCCTAATTTTATGCATAATAAAAAACCATCAATTCCTTTGAATGAAAATAATTCAATTCATGACAGTATTCAAGAAAATTATAATTATCATATTCAGGGTGGAGAATCCAGTAGAGGCCCAATAGTACCTGACATGGTCCGAATAATATAATCAAAAAATTAGCACATCTATATATCTACATGTTTATGTATAAAGCTATGCCAAACTCTTATGACTTTACAAATTGCGGCTCCATCTGGTCGTTACATATAAATGCTTTCTATTGATGCATCTTTTGTATTAAATTTATAATTTTATTTTTTTTTTTTATACTTTAGAATAATGAAGAAATAATGACAAGTCCCAATATAATTAGTAACTACGAAAACCGATCAGATTTACCTGTCCAGCCACCAGATTTGGTGAATAATTTATCAAACAATAGTACCTCTTTTTTGAATGAACGAGAAAATGGAATAACAAATTTAGAAAATGATAGTTTTATGAATAAACAAAATACTGTTCCTAACCTTGCACCACGTAATGAATATATTTTTATAAATGTTCTTACACATGTCATATACTCTCAAATATTATAATTACAAATAACAAATCGAAAGCATTGTGAAAAAAACTATTTACTAATTTCCCCAATCGTGCATACATATGCTATTTCTTTATTTTTTGCTCCTTTTCGACAGCCCCCTTTTCTTATGTGACTCCACCACAGCAATGTACTGAAAATATATCAGCACGGACTAGCAAATACCTAACTCAAAGAAAGTAAGAGCTTAAATAAATTACATTAACATACATAAACTATATATATATTTGTTATTCATCTATACACTTATTCATTATTTTTAGGGAACGACAACAAATAGTTGCGACAAAATCTCCTTTTAATTAATAATTTGATTAATTATATATGTGGCTTTACTGATATTTAATTTTTTGTTCTAGCTGGTTTTATTATACAATAAGTTTTATTGTATATGTTTATTATGTACATCCCTAATTTTCAACAAGTTAAAAATTATCATTCCGTACATTTATGTCATTGATTATTTAGTTTCCTATTTTTCAATTTCCTCCACAAGCATATGTATGCATATATATAATATTGTATACATACATATGCATACTTATATTTTTGTGTAGTTTTTTTTTTTGTTTTTCGTATATATATTCTTATTTTAATTTTTTTTTTTAATTTATAAACACTTTTCATTTTGAATTTGATATACCATTTTTTATATAAAACATTTCTATTAATTTTTTATTGTATTTCTTTGGATATATTTATAATCATGAAAGTAATAAAAAAAAATATGTAAATTTATAATTCAAGAAAAGGTATAAAACTATTACAAAGTCAGGTAATAAAACATCGATAAAAAGGTGTAAAAAAAAAATGTTTTCAAGCATTAAAATACATTATAGGTATATAACTTTACGAAAATGTATAAATAAATATAATATTATAGAAAATCATATTTTTAATATACGTTGTATTAATTTTCATAACACAACTAACCATCAAAAAAATGTAAATGAATATTTTGATTATAATGAAGATTATAAATTATTGAAAAGACTTCAAAACAATGATTTACTCGATGTGCTAGATATAAAGGATGATAAAGATGGCTTGAAAATAAAAAAGGTACTGATATTTGTATTAACATGTTCATATATCTAGCTACGAATTTTTATGTACTAACAAATTATATATACATTTATATGTATTATTGTGTATACATCCATCATTCCCACTTATATACTCTTTTTTGTTTTGCAATAACCCACGTTTATTTTTGTTAATTATATACATATGCATTGTGTGGGACTGAGATTAATGGAAGTACAATTTAGTTACTATCAATCCACACATATTTCAAAATATCAGACACATACATTTATTTATTATGACATGATTATCGCTATTTGTTCATATTTTTCCATCGCAGAAATATCTTAAATTGCTTAGGGCATATCACCCCGATACCTATATGAAAGAAAAAAATGAAAAACGAAAGAAAATGAAAGAAGAAATTTTTATTCAAATATATACCAAATATAAAAATTTTAGTAACCAATATGATATCCATAAGTCAAACGATTTCGATGAGTCTATATATGAAAATGAGGAAGATAAAGGTAATAAAAAAAAAAAAAAAAAAAAATAGTTATCTAGCTAAATCTACATTTTGTTCATATTTTTTTTTTAAGAAGAAAGATTAGAAAGATACAAGCGATATTCTGAAGGGAAAAGAAATGACATTAACACCAAGAACATTGAACTGTATATTTTAATAACAATTTTATTAATATTCGTTACAGTTTTTTTAATATGTGCATATCTCCCTTTTAATGCAAATCCCACAAGAGAAGAGTAAGCAAAAATCAGATTAAGAAGAATGTATAATTTTTAGCATATAGACAATTTTACTATCTTTTCCCATTTTATCACTGACTTATTCCATATGCTATTTTTAATTTTTATTTCAGACTTTGCGAAACTGCTGAAACATATGAAAAAGTGCAAATTGTTTCATGTTTTTACAATCCAGTTATGAAAAGATATGAATATCTTTCGTCAGAGTATTTTATTCCTCCTACACCGGAGCAATTATATTACGTTAGTAAAAAAAAAATATATTAAATATGAACGGTTCATAAATTTTACAACATTACATATTAACAATTAAGAAAAAATATATTAAATATGAACAGTTCATAAATTTTACAACATTACATATTAACAATTAAGAAAAAATATATTAAATATGAACGGTTCATAAATTTTACAACATTACATATTAACAATTAAGAAAAAATATATTAAATATGAACAGTTCATAAATTTTATAACATTTCATATTAACAATTAAAAAAATAAATTTAATATTTTATTCCAACACTTTTTATAACACTTTAATTTTATTTTTCCGCGCTTTTTTAAACAGTTTTACAAAAACAACTTCCCCAATTTGGATATAGAAGAGGATATTCTAAATATGAAGCGTTTCGAAATTATAAAGGTAGAAAAATAAATAACACGTGTGTGCATATTTTGCAAATTTATTTGTTTAATAATTTATTCTTTACTAATTTATCAACTTAATTATTTATATATGCGAATGTTTCTTTATGTATATGTATATATAACTTTCTAGTTACCCAAAAACAGAGCGAAGAAATGCAGGTTGGTATATGATTTAAAAACAAACGAACTAATATTTTTAAAAAAAAAAATAAGGAAGAAATTATAAAAACATGAAAGACAAATATGAATACAAAAACACATTAAAAAAAAGTAACACATGAAATATTGTTATTATAAAAAAAATCATAAAATATAATCAATTAAATATAAAGCTAAGATATGCAAAACAAATTTAATTTAAGAAAATATTATTCCGCCAGATAAAGACAAGCGCGCCATGCGCGTTTTATATATTGTTGTTAGTTTATATCAAGCAAGCAACCTGTTTATTTGCTTTGAAAAGTAAATATGCTAGAATATGTGAATAGCTATTATATATAGGCAATTTATATACATATATAAATCTCATATTTATGTGCTCAATGCATATATAATATTAAAAAGAAGTTAATTAAATTCATATGTGTTTTTGTGGATATAAAGCATAACATGCTTTATGTTTTTTTTCAATCTTTTCAATTTTCAAAGCATATGCATAATAATTGAATGTGCTACATATACCATTTATTTTTTTTTTGTGTTTTTATTCAACCGATTTTTTAATATTTAAATAATTTGAAGTAAACAGAACAGCATAAATATAATATTTATCATGTTTAAGCAGCTTCTTCAGCAGGTGCTTCTGCGGCGGCTTCTTCTGCTGGGGCTTCAGCTGCGGCTTCTTCTGCTGTGGCTTCTGCTGCTGCTTCTTCAGCTGGGGCTTCAGCTGCTTCTTCTGTAGCTTCTGCTGCGGCTTCTTCTACTGGGGCTTCAGCTGCGGCTTCTTCTGCTGCTGCTTCTTCTTTAGCTTCTTCAGCTGGAGTTTCTGCTGGAGCTTCTGCTGCAGCTTCGGTTGTTTCTTCTTTTGGTTGTTCAGTAGTTTCAGTTTGGTTTTCAGTTTCGTTGGCTACTTCAGTGGTTGTATTTTCTTCGGCTTGTTTTGGTGTTTCTTCAATTCTTGCTCTTTTTGGTGAGTTAGCTGGGACATCTACAACTTCAGCTGTTGTATCATTGACATTTTTAGTTTCTTCTGCATTTTCTTCACTGACAACTAAATCTGGGATTTTAGCTTGGTGCTTGTCTCCAACATTTATTTTTCCATCAACTTTTGACATATATTTTCTTTTTGCCATCTTATCTATATGTTTGTTTATAGGTTTGACTATAGTTAAGTTAAATTATACAAAGTATAATAAACTATATTAAAAAATGAATATTCTTTTGAATAATTACAAACAAATTATTATATATAAGTATATATACTACTTATTATATGCCTTAAAAAGATTTGAAAATAATTATATTATATATTTTTTTTAAAATGTTACAGAATAATTTCAAAGCTCTTTTATATTATATTATTTGCTTTTATTTTATATTAATAATAATATTTTTTTTTAAAATGTTTTAATTATTATAACTAAAAGAATTAATAATATATTTTATTTAAAACAAAATAATTGAGTTTATAATATTTTTTTTAAATACAATTGAAATTCAAAAAAAAAAAAATTAATCTAAAATTTTTTTAAAATATTTTTAAATACAGTATTTTTTTTTTATTCTTAATTTTATATATATATATATAAATATATACTATTTAAAAAAGCGCTTTAATAATATAACGTATGTATTTTTTTTATTTTCTTTTTTACTGCATTTATTTTAATATATATATATATATGTAGTTAAGAATAAAAAAATTAGCTAAGCCTTTTTTTCTCTATATGCAATTATTTTTTTTTAAAGCTCGTCCCCCCGAAATAATAATAAAATAATATATAAGTATATAGTAAACATAAAAAAAGAAAGCCGACTACTACTACTATAATAAATGCAGTAGCTGCAATAATGCTATATCAATATAAAATAAAAATAAATGAAAGTTTATTATATTCTATTTATTTATAAAGTCGTTATATTAGTATGTATGCAATACGACAACGTCCGTTTATTATTTATAATTGCTTTATAATAATATGTCGTCGTTTGCTGTCAAAAAAAAATATAATAAAAAAAAAAATTAATATATATATAAAAAAATATATAATATGCATATATAATTAATCTTATATATTATATTTGATTGAAGAAGAGACCATTATTTTATTCTATTTATTTGGCAGCCTTTATTCCTTTTATTATATATTTTAATTAGCAAAAAAAAAAAAATATCGCATGTATTTTTTATTATATAATATATTAATCGAATAGGCATGTTATTTTTATGACTTAAAAATTTTTTATATAGAAAAAGCTCGTTATTATTGTATAAAAATAAGGAGGTAAAAATGATAGAAAATGACAAAAATATGACAAAAAATATGACAAAAATATGACAAAAATATGACAAAAATATGACAAAAATATGACAAAAAATTAACATAAAAATGACATAAAAAATGTTATTGTTTTGCCATTTCTTTTGAAAACATTGTTGAAACTTTGACAAATTTATGTAAGCAATTTTTTAACCTAAAATATGAATGAAAACGAAATAAAATATACTAATTAATATGCAGTTTTTATTTAAACTGTTTAAAAATAATGGAAAAAAAACAACAGGATGTCATCGAAAAAAATGAATTAGGTACGCCATTTGATATTATATAGGATTAAAAAAAGGAATAAAAAATATGTACATTTATTTTGTATATAATATATATATAAGTTTACTATTTCATAAGTCTTTCTCTTGTATAAATACAATTCTAAGCTGTTTTATTTATTGTTTCAATTAATTTTAGATAGTAATAATATGACCCAAACAATATATGGGTCTATAATAGCTTCAACCATAACTCGAATTGTTTTATATCCTTTTGATACAATCAAAGTTAATAAGCAAGTCTCTATAATTAAAAATAACTTGAATAGTGCAAATAGTAATATTACTAACCACACTTCATGTTCTAAAAATATATTATCAACAAGGCAACGTCCGTTCCTTTTCTCTTTTATATCACGATTTGGATTTAAAGGATTATACAACGGGTTCATGTATAAAAAATAAAACAAACCAAATGAGCGTCAACATTATTTGTGAACCAACTGTTCACTTTGCAACTGTTCATTTTGCAACTGTTCACTTTGCAACTGCTCACTTTGCAATTGCTCACCTTT
Source organism: Plasmodium vinckei vinckei (assembly GCF_900681995.1). NCBI lineage: Eukaryota > Apicomplexa > Aconoidasida > Haemosporida > Plasmodiidae > Plasmodium > Plasmodium vinckei. Next base: position 150,064 of record NC_051294.1, read on the forward strand.
TTAATAATATTATTTTTTTACTTTTTTTATTTTGCTCGTTCTTTTATAGTTTCTCGTCGCTCACTACCATCCCAGCAACGAGTTTTTACTTTTGTTGTTATGAATATTTAAAGAGTTTAAAATTTAATAAAAAAATAAATGAAGAAAATAAAAATAATTGGGAAAGTTCGAGAATTTCAAATTTTTTAAATTATTGTTTTTTAGGTATTTTAACTATGTCTATTTATAAAAAATTATGTCTAACAATAAATAAGTAATGTACATACTACCATCTCTATATATGTACATATTTTTATTTACAACCTTTTTAGCAATTTTCTCTGAAGCTATATCTTGCACTATATTCGTCCCAATAGACACTATAAAAGAAAGATTGCAAGTATGAAAAAGAAAAAAAAATAAAATCCATAAAAACAATACCCCAATTAGTTGAAACAATGTTACTCTTTGTTTTTAACTCTATTCATGCCATATTTTCTACTTTTTACTTTTTACCATTGCATCCATATTAAGGCGCAAAAATATTTGGGACTAAAGGAATATACAAATTCATATCAGTTGATAAAAAATTTTATTCACAACGAAGGGATTTCAAGAGTAATCAAAATATGCTCATTACATATTCATGCTTTATTTTCAAAAAAATAAATATTGCTATAAATAATATTGTTCAAATTTTATAATAACATCATACAGCTCTATAGAGGATACACATCGACATGTTTAACATATGGCCTTTTCTGTGGCTCTTTTTTCTTCTTACAAAATGTAAATAAAAAAATAATTTCAAACTAAATAAAAAGTGTTAATATTATTATGATAGCTGCATCATATGATAACCACATTCTATGATAGCATAAGTATATCTTCCAAATTACAAAAAGACTATTATTCTTTGAATTTATATTTTATTTTTTTTTTTTCATCCCCTAAATTAATAACCTATTAGACTGGAACTGATTTAATGAAAACCCTGAAAATCGAGGAATCCGATTTTAACAAGTTTAGTCTAAATTTGGCTTCCTCTTTCATATCTGGAATAATCACATCCCCCTTAGAAATTGTCCGAATAAGGTAACTCTTTTTAATTCTAACAAAAAACATATACATGTGTGAGCTTAAGGTTGAAGACACTATTTTTATCATTTTATATTTTTATAGACTGCAACTGCAAGAAAAGGACAAAACATCCTTTTACTACAAAAACTCTTTTGATGTAAGGAAAAAAAATAAATGCATACTTCATCAAATCAACTTACATACTTATACATATTTTTTCACCATTTCTGATATTTAAAGGGAATAAAAACCTTATGGAGAGAAGGGCAAGGAGGGTTTTTAAATTTGTTCAAAGGAAACCTATACCGATGTTTTTTAGTTTGCTTAAGTATGAGTATGAATGTGACACTCATTGATATGTACAAAAACTTTGCATCAACTAAATAAAACTTAATAAAACAAAATGAACTTTTCTAATCCTTTTAATTTTTATATTGTAAATATAATGCACAGAAATATTTTTACATTATGATATCACAGACCCTTACACCTTATTTGTTTTATTCTTTTTATCGTTACATTAATTTGGTGGGTTAATTCCCCATTTTTTTTTTTATTTCTTCGCAGTATTTTAACTGCAAATTTTTTAACGTTGCATTATTTCATAGTATTTTTGACGTTCTTTTTTTAACTATACAAAAATATACACTAAAACTCGCGTTAAATCGTACTAAAATAAACGAAAAAATACAAACAAAAAGTAAAATAATTCATATAAATATGTTACATATGGGATACATTCAAAAAAATACGCATAATTATATAAATTCACATGAATGAACATACCCAATTCTCACACAAACACACACACATAATTACACAAAGTACTCTCAATTTTATGCATGTTAATGCAAATGTAGGAAAAATTCCATAAATGACCTGAATTGGTCATAATTTTTTTTTTGTTTTTTATACAAAAGTTAGCTAGATAGCCAACGCAATATTACTATGCAATTAATTATTCGCACATTATTTGAACATTATTTAAGAGTGATCGTAAATTCGCTTTTATTATTTCCTAAAAATTAATCGATTTATTTTTGAATTTTATTTTCTAAGTTATTTTGAAAATTTAGTATATTCATAAGATTGTGCTCTGCACTTTCCTTTCGAATATCCCGAGGCATAAAGTTAAATTGGTTATTAATTTCTTCCAAATATTTTAAGTTCATATCACTTCTTATATTTTTGCTATGCATATTATATAAGTGATTTTCATTGTTTAGTTGTTTTTTAAAACTGTTATTATCTCTTGGCTCATCATATTCATTAAGTGTATTATTGTTGTCTCCTTTTTGATTTACATTATATGAGCTTTTACTATTTCTGTTCATGTTAATTAGTGACAATAAATTAGAGTCACGTCCAATTCCCTCGTCCTTATTATTTGCATTATTATGGTCATCATTGTACAAATTCAGTTTTTTAAAAAAGGCCTCAGCATTTATCATTATATTATTACTATTATTATTGTTGCTATAATCTGTTAAGATAGCATCATTATTATTATTAACTTTTAAATTAGGAAAATTATTATTATTAAGCATTAACAATTTATTAACCGCTTTCATATCAGACTCTTCGATATGACTCATACTTCTTTCTTTATTCATAGAATTATAATTGCTTAATTCTTTTACTAATTTACTATTTATGTCAGCTGTATAATTAGTAGTATTACTATTTTTTGCATTTATAATATTCACATTATTATTGCCATTTAACATTGGCCCATTCATCATACCATTCCCTTTCATAAGATTATTATTTGCACTATTAATAAAATTTACCAAGTCAATATTATTACCTCCATTATTATTCATATTTGATAAATATTTCTTCTTATTCATGATACTACTATTTTTCAAATTATTATAATTCAAACTCATGTTTTCACTTAAAGTGTTTAATTGACTGTTAGTCTCATCATTGTCATTCGAATTTTTTTTCGATTTAGAATTTCCAATACAACCTCCAATAGTGCTATTCATATTATCATTAATAATTGTATCCATAATATTTTGTGAATCTTTTTTTTTTTGGGATTTCATTTTTGAATTTCCCAAATTATTATGATTCATTTCATTTAAGTTGATGTTACTATTACCAATAATGTTGGTACTTCCTCTACTACCATTTACCATTCCGATATTTGATTTTATTGTATTATTTAAACCCCCATTATTATTCATAGGGTGATTATTATTATTCATTTTATTTCCATGTCCTTGCTCATAAAATAACTGATTTATATGAATATGATTTTTATTATTTATAGTCCCATTTTTATTCAAAATATTACTACTACTGTTATTTATATCATTTATATGAAAGTCTTTGGTTGTTAAAGGGGAAGAAGCTTTATTTTTTGAGAAAGCCATATCCCAATAACTTTTAAAATCTTCATATAACATACTTTCATCCATTTTTATATCCATATCATTAAAGTTTACATTATTCATACCACTCAAATTCATATAATCCATATTTTCTAAATTTCCTATATTGTTTAAACTATTTAAATCTTTTGCTCTCTTCATTCCCATATCATTATTTGATTTATTTATATTTGTTAACATCATATCAAGTCGCTCATAACATTTTAATATTTTATTATATAACTCCGTTGGGACATATTTACACATTGCCTGATTTAATATCAGCTCTTCTAATAATAAACATGTATTTAATACATCACCCCGATATGTATCAATAATATTTTTTAGATAAACAAATCGTTGATGTTCTTCCTTATTAATCATAACAACTTGACTGTCATTATTATCACCATCTAATTTGCTAAATTTTTGATTAAAATGAGGTATACCATCTTCATTAGGTAACACCCCACTACTGTTATTTCCTTTGTTTTCCAAATACATAGACAAATTATCATTTAAATTTTTAGGCAAAGTACCTAATAAATTATTTAACTCCAATCCATTATTATTTAACATATCTATATCATTTTTATGTGTACTATATTTTTTATTATTTACATTGCTCATATTCATAATTAAGCTACTATTATTTCGACTATCTTGACTATGACTTCGACTATTACTTTTATTTATTTTATTTTCATTGCCCATTTTATTAGGCATCGTCATTTCAATTTTATTCATCTGATTATTTTTATTTATTTTATTTGTATTATTTATAACATTGTTGGCATTCTTAGTGGGTGTCCCTTTCTTACTGTCCCTTATGTTGTGGGGTGAAATAAGTGAGTTATCGACGCCGTTCCCACCTTTTAAATGGGAAAGTAAAGCTGCATTATTATTAGCAATATTTAGCGGGTCGACATTTTCACTATTTCGTATGTTCATCGGAGATTGATGATCCATATATTTATTATCCTTACTTATATTTTCAACAATATCTAAATTTGAATTTAAAGATGTATTATTTACAGGAGATAAATTAATACCACTTTCATCACCCAATACTGTTGTGGGATTGCTTCGTTTATCTTTTCCAGAACCTTTGCTACTTTTCTTACTTCCATTAAAAGCATTTACCAGCAAATTATATATACTAAGTTTATTTCCCTTCATATTTGATACGTTATCTCTATTATCTAAACTGTTATTATTTTTTATGTCATTTGTAACTTCATTATTATTACCAACTTTTCCATCTCCATGCATATCACTTTTTAACATGACATTGTTAATGTCAAACTCGCGTTTTTCTAAAAGGTCTAAATTATTCATAATTTGAAAATTGCCATTTTTATATTCATCCATAGGATACATATTTTTCAAGTTAGGATCATTAATATTTCCATGAGGAAAGTTATTTTTATTACGATTATTTATATCTTTACTATTTCGTGGCATAGTAACCATTCCAGAATTTGCATTTCCTTTTGAAAATGATTTATCTGGATTACCATTAACCGTATCATAATTATTTTCACCCGAAATCAATTGGTCATCACTTTTTTCCATATTTTTATTTCCACCTTTTGCACTACCTTTTGGGCTTTTGACATTTTTTACCTTTTCATCTTTTTCCACTTCTTTTTCTTTCGAAATTTGCAAATATTTTGCATATTTTTCTCGTATAAATTGCTGGAAAAAAGCCTTATTAAAATCGAACTTTATATTTTTATCAGCAGATTTTTCATTTATCAATAAATCAACTATATAACTATGCTCATCTTGGATATACTTATTTATCTGGTTAACCGTTATACAAAGGGGTAATATAAGATTTATATTTTGTCCATATAAATATTCAAAAAATGAATAAATATTTGAAGAAGATGTTAAATATAACACTTCTGTAAATATTGTTTTTTTACTTTTTTTAACATCGGCTTTATTTATTTCTTTTTTGCTATTTTTTATAATTATCTCTTTATTACTTATTTTATAAATATATGTAGACCATAATATAGAAAATTGAATCATCTGAAGTGTTTCGTGAGATATATCATAATGTTCATTAGCTAGTCGAATTTGCTCATCTGTTAAAAATGAGGAATTTAAAAATAAATTTTTTTTATCTTTAAAATCTTTTGGAACACTTAAAAATTCTAACACACCAATTTCTGATAATTTATCCCATATATTTAATTTTAAATTTATCATTTTTTGTCTAATAATTTCACTTTTTTCACAAATTAACTTTAACTCATTAGCAACATAACTACACATTAGGCAAATAAAATTATCATTTGCTTTGCCATTATTAATGTTAGTATTTATGTTACCACCAAATCCTGAACTTTCACTTTCAAGGTCTTTACTACTGTTAGCCTTCTTCTTATTATTTGATCCTTTTAATAATTTATTATTATATAAATAAAGTAACCCTGGAAAGCTAAATGGCAAAAATGATTTATCTTTCCATAGTTCTTTCATATCTAACACGGCACTACAATCAAGAATAATATATAGTGGTAAATTACTGACATTGCGTGTTGAATCTCCTCGATTTTTCCCGTTATTATATAAACCGGATTCAATATTACTCAATGTTTTGCTTAAATTCGAGGTTAAATTATTTTCATTTTGTTTATTTGTAGAACCATTTTTATTATGATTACTACTACTATTATTAACACCAACTTTGTTATTATTTATTTTGTTTTTTTCACTGGGCTTTGAAGTTACATCACTTATATCATTTATATCACTTTTATTATCATCACTAACTTCGGTAGTACTTTTTCCTTTTTTTTTCTTTTTTTTTCGTTTTTTATTTTTTAATTTTTTATTCACAGTTTCATCACTTTTATTATTTTCCACACTTTTACTATTTTCAGGTTTTCCATGTAAAACCTCATTATTATTACGTAACACTTTTTTACTATCATCTTTGACATTTTTATTTTTTGATAATTTATTATAACTATTCAAATTTTTATAACTTTTATTATTAGTACCTTCTTCGGTATCTTCCTCATCCTCATCATCGTCATCATCTTCGTCATCTTCATCATCATCATCCTCCCCATCTTCATATTCCTCATATTCCTCTTCTTCCTCTTCCTCTTCTTGTACATTAGGTTTTTTCCCCCTTTTAATAATTTTATTAGAACTTACTAAACCATTAATACCATCTTTAGTATTATGATTTATATTATCACCATTATTATTTATATTCATATTTATAAGGGTATCCGTATCTAATCGTTTTCCTTCGGGATTTAAATCATTTATTTTATCATTATCTATAGATCCAGAAATTGGATATTCTTTTTTATCATCTTTAACTATTTTTCCATTTACTATATTTTCTTTTTGATGTATAAACATATATACGTGCATTATTGGAGGATTCCAGTTTGTTGAATTTAAACATTTATATGGGCAACATCTTTTATCACTTTTTAAAGCGGAGCAAATAATTAAATTACTTTTATATCCTCTTTTTTTTTTCGCGCAATCTTCCACTTCTTTTAATATGTCTTTAGGATTCCGTATACAATTATATTCTAACCGTATCCATACAGGAATTTGCTGAGCATGTTTATAAGGGCTTTGAAATTTATCATATCTTGGATATATATAATTAGCGTCTCTTTTTGCTAAAACAAAACTTAATAACAATTCTTTGCATGCATCATCTTGAATGAAATTATGAGATAAATGTAGTTCTTCAATAGGAATTTTTTGGCCATATACGGCTTGTTTAATTAAAGATGCCCCTTCATCTTTTATATTATTTTTATATAATTTTAATATATTTATACCAATATGATCAGGATAATTTAATATATATTTTATTAATGTTTTTAAACCTGCACATGATATATAATTTTCACTCAGATCGACATTCAAACAATAATAATTTGAATATGTTATTTTTATATTGTTTTTTAAAATTTTTACTAAATCTAATATATGATGATCGTGTAACGATTTATTATTTAATGATATGTCTAAATATCGATACAATTTTTTACCTTTGGGACATTTAAAGGTAAGTTTTTTATTTTCTCGAATATATGACTCCATTATTTCGCCTACACATATGCATGCGCATATATATAAGCCCCGTGCGCTATTACTCCTCGATTACCCCCTTAATATGAATTATCCTATATTATTTCAAGCTATACTTATTATTTATCGTATTAGTATTTTGTTTATAAACTATAGCGTATTGCATAAGTAAAAAATTTATCTATATTATTCAAATGTATAAGCATAATATATTTATATGCATGCCTAATATTGTGAGTCTTTTATTATTTCTTCCTCTCTTATTTAGTATATATTTTTTATCTTCAACAAACGTAATGTCGTTCCTATATGTAAATGTTTTTTTTATATTTTTTATTGTATTTGAAATATATTCGATATATGCATAATATATAATGTGAATAAGTATGTATTTTTTTTTTTCTTCGCTTCTTCTTCTTTCCCTTTCAATAAATATCCTGAAAGACTGTGCTTATTTTTAATAACAATAATAGCATGATTGTTATATATAATATGCTTAGTTACACATACCTTTTATTTTTTTATAATGTATTTCATCACATATAGGATGTGATAAATTTTGCTTTGGATAAGAAATTAAGAAAATAAAAAAAAATGATAAAAAAAAAAAGCAAAATAAGAGTAAAATTATATATCTTTAAAAAAATATATATAATAAATAATTAAATTGAAAAAATTAACTAATTTTCTTATTATACAAATAAGAAGGTAAATAAATATGCGCTTACGTAAATATATATAAAGTAAGGCATATATGTGTATGTATTAATATTACGCATATAAATTCGCATACATATGTAATATATGTACGTTCATACGCTTTTATATAATATGTAATACATAAAAATGTATAAGCTTTAGTTAATAGATAAAAGTTGATAAAACGAATTAATTATTAAAAAAGTATATAATATAAATTTATAGAAATTATATAATAAGCATTCTTTTATTAACAATAAAACATGAAATCAGAATGACGTTTAAATATTCTATAATCCATAAAATATTTACATATATAATTTTATTTCTACGAAAAGCTTCATGCTTTAAAAGTAGCAAAAATCATCGTTTAAAAATGTATATATATTACATGAATGTATTAATATATGTTACATGGATATATATAAGTCATAAGGAAATATGTATTATAAGCACAACATGCAAATTTCATAATACATAAATCAATTTACAAATATACGTATAAATGTAATTATATAATACAAACATATTTATATATCCAATAAGGTACGTAAATATATATATATATCATATTATTATATAATATGACATAATATCTTATGTACATCGCTTTTGTTTTTAAAATCAATATTAAAATCGTACTTTGTTACTTGTTTTTATTATATATAATATTCTTTTTTGTAAAATATTTTGAAGAAAAATATATATAATAATGCTATTTTTGTTTTATTCCACTTTGAAATATGCTTGTTTTGTTTTTTTTTTCATTATAATAAAATTAACAATAAAATTTCCTTTTGTTTTTTACAAATATAAATACACGTAAAAAATTGTAAAAATATTTGAAAATTTTATCTTTTTATTTTATATATATATGTATATATATTTTGGCATTTATGGTATGTAATATAATAAAGCATTTTGCTAAAAATATATCAAATCAAATTACATATATATATATATGAGTAAATAGTTACGTCATAATTATACATTACTTCATAAAACGTGCAATTATTTCGCATAAGGTTACACTCATATATAACATATTTCATTCAAATGTGCGTGTTTTATAATATTTATAAAATGAATAAATGTAAGTATTTAATTTTTTTTATCTTTCCTCTTATCTTATCGCAAACATATATGGGTGTATGCTTTTTATCAAATTTGTAATATACAATACTATTTACAAAAAATGAAATTATATAATTAAAAAAAAAAATTACATGAGCATGTAATGTAAATTGTGCATTTTGTACACAGATTATTATGAACATAAAAAAAAAAAAAAATAAAAAAATAAGAAAATATGTATTTGTACTAGCTATTATACATAAATATTATTAACATACATAAATATTTGAAAAGTTTGTATGGATGTATCCAAAAAGTCTTTTCAAAAATTGTTTCCCTTAATTTATAGGAGGGAAATAAAAAGAAATTAACCAAAAAATAATAAAGTAGTAATAGTAAACTAATCATAATAGTAATAGGGCTTGTTTAGTGAAAGTGATTAATTCCCTTTTTTAGCCATATTCTCATTCTTATATTAATTTTTTTTTTATTTCTTATCATTAATTTTGGCTAGCTTTGTTCCCATCAAAGTAGCTATCATTTGCTACTTAAATAAGCACAGGAACAAAGCAAAAAAAATACAAGTTGTTCACACCATATATTAGTTACTTTGTATATATTTGCATTTTGAAAAATATGGATTTTATTTTAGTATGTCCTTATACCTATTTCATTTACAAATTAAAATTTTTTAAGTAGCATAATGCTTTCGTTTTGTGAATGAGAGAATAAAAAAAAGAGGATTGTATGAAAAAAAAAATTTGTATCTTTATAAAGGTAAAAATAGTAGAGAACAAATATACAAAAGGGGGTGGGGGGGGGTTATGAAAAAATTTTAGAATAAAACAAAAATAAAGCATACTCTTCGCAAATACGAAGGTATTTTGAGATGAATTTGTTAAGGGAAACGCAAAAAAAAAAATAAAATAAGTAAGTATACAGATAAGTATATATGATATGTATTGTGCCCATTCATGTGACCAAAATGATGGATAATTGTTGGGTCACTTGCCTCAGGCAAATGCTTTTTCCTTTTCAGGATATAACTAGTTTATCAAATGAAGAATACCTTTCCATTCTTCCGGCAACATATCTAATACGTAGATATATTTTCCTTGGTCTTTTTTCTTTAAAAGCAAAACAATTTTTGTCATTTCATCTTTCCCTAAATCTTTTTTATTATCATTAATGAAATCAACACACTTTTGTAATATATCACTTCTGTTCAAAAGTTGTAGTTCATTGGGGATATTATTAGTTCCAGGTTTATTTTTGTCATCAAATTTTCGATCTGGATTTATTTGTGATTGGTACACATTACTATGAGTTTTTTTTTTTATGTCCTGTTCAGAATTTTTTTCATTAGGAAAATCATAAAATGGCAATAAGTCAAGATAAACTACTGAGTAAAAATAACATAAAAATTCGTTAATAGTCATATTTGGTATATTATTAATTAGATTGTTAGCTATTTTGTACAATATTTCTTTTTCGAATGAAATAGAATGACATAATCTTGAAAGTCCTTTTGCATTAAAATTAAAAATGTTTTGTTGAATGATCGGCTTTAATTTGTCTATATGTTTATTTAAAATTTTAAATTTAAACAAACACCAAACTAATAATGCTAAATATTTATGATGAATATTATTTATATAATGATAATTATTTATGTCTTTTTCAATTAAATGAATAAATTCATCATCATATATACACAATTTTGATAAACTATATAAATTTGTTATTTTATGTAATGTAGTTAATTCATTATATTTTTTTATCATTTCTTTTATAATTATAAAATACATAACATTTTCTTTAAAAAGGTATGCATTGTTTTGTGTTAAGGTGTGAGTCTCAATAGGCATTGTCAAAGAATTTTCATTGTCATTATGAGTTTCTGTTGATCCCAAATTATTTTTATTGAATTCTTTTGGAATATAATATTTTGAATAGTCATTTTTGAAAGAATAATTTGATATAACGGTTAGCATATCAGTTAGCTCGATAGCTGATAACAAATGTAACTGACTATTAATTCGATCAATTACTTGATCCATAAATTGAATAATAAAATCTTTATGTGATATATTGTTTTGGTCTAAAGGTAATTCTTTTCTATATTTTGATTGCTTTATATATTTTAATAGATTTTCTAAAACAATTTTTGTATTACTTGTATTATGTTCTTGAGTATATAAGTCAATTAAAATTTTTGTAAAGACTCTAGAAATACCAATATAATTATATAAATTAAATTTATCTGATATTTTATTAATATAATTTATAATTAATCTATATATATATATATTATTAGTTTTGTTCAATATATATAGTGGTTCCAATACTAGTACTATATTATTTACACTAAAACAATCTAAACGGTATTTTAAATATTCTAGCAATTGATCTACCATTTCTTTTTTTTTATCGAAATAATATAAATAAGAATAAATTTGAAATATATTAACAATTTGATCAGGTGTATAAGTTTTTATATGATAAATTATTTGTGACTCAACATGTGGTAAAAATACTTTATGGATAAATTCTTTTGTAATTTGTTTTTTTAATATTATATACTTTTCATCTTTATTTGGAACTACAGAATTATTATCATCTTTTATTTTATTTACATCATTTGTTTTGTCATAATTTTTATCATTTTTAATTGATTGGTCTGGGGAATATATTGAATTGTTTCCTTCGTTACTAACATTTTTATATTTATTAACTACATTTTGAGGAAAATTATTTTCTTTTTTTTGTGGTTTTTCTTTTCTCTCGATATTTTTCTCTTTTATAAAATCTTTATACTTTTCAATAACTTGCCTACTATTCGGATCTATATCACTATGTACATGTGTGCTCGAAAATTGTCTTATATTTTCATTTACTAAAGGGTTTACATTATTATTATAGTTTTTTTTTATGTTAAAAGATTTACTAAATTCTCTTTTTATTATATTTTTTTTCCACTTAACTATACGCATACAACGCCAAGAAAGTTTTTCCATATTTTGCAAATTGTTTGGTATGACACCCTATTTTAGAGTTTACATTTATTTTATATCCTATATGATGAGTAATAAATACAAAGAAAAATACCAATTACCCTTTTCTTTTACTATACTGTTTTATATATGTATGGGTATATATGTTTGCTTTCAAAGCAGTACCCACTATTCATTATGACGGAACATCGAGCAAATACCCATCCATAGAACATATGGCCAAACAACAATATAGTATATATTAAATAATAATAATAACAATATTTTATATTATTATTCTTTCTTTAAAACAAAAAAAAACAAATTATTTATGAAGATCGTTAGAGCGTCGTAATATCCGTGCATATATAATTACATGTGTAACCTACAAACTCAATTTTTTTTTAAACTTGAAATAAAAGAGAAAAAAAAAAATTAAAACAAAAAACAATGAAAAAATGATATAAAAATATAATGAAAAATGATATAAAAATATAATGAAAAGAATGAAAAGAATGAAAAAATGGAATGATATTTTTTTCTAAATTTTTTTAAGGTATATGTAGTATGCATAACATGCTATAAATATATAGGGGTGTTTATAAAACGGCGAAGGAATAAAATATAATTAAGAATATATAGCTACGTTATTTTTTTATATTTAATTAGTACTATACATTTTTTGCATATTCTTTTACCACTTGAAGGTAAATCCATATTAAATTATAATTTTCACAAAAAAAAAACAGTAAGTTTATGTGTAAATTAAGTTATGAATTATTAAGGTATTTCCATTTTCTAATTTTTTATTTCACTATTATTTATTCAACTCTTTATTTATTATTTTGCTTTTTTCCGTGTGTTACAAGGGAAGATTTATAAAAATGTTTTTTTTATTTATCAATTGTTTATAATAAATAAACAAACCAATGAAAATCGTTATATAAAGTTAAAAAAAAAAAACTATACTTTCCCATATATACAAATATATCCTTCAATAATACTATATACAAATCTACGTTTACTATTTTTAATTAAATTATTATTTATTTTTTTTCCACACAAAATAGTATAAAAATGGTAAGGATATTAGTAAGCTATATATTTAGCCTAACTTTGTTTAGTACCCTATTACAGTAAATGCATTATATATATACATATATTTTTTATATTTTTTTTTTTTCTCTTAGGGATCTATATTTAATTATAATGGTGGTTGTGTTTTAGGAATGAGCGGGTCGCAATGTGTCGCAATTGCATGTGACCTTCGTCTTGGATCGAATAGTTTTACAACCGTTAGTACAAACTTTACAAAAATCTTTAAAATCAATGACCATATATATGTAGGGTTATCAGGTTTAGCAACAGATATACAATCATTATATGAATTATTGAGATATAGAGTTAATTTATATCAGATCAGGCAAGAAACTGAAATGAATATAGATTGTTTTTCTAATATGTTATCAAGCATTTTATATTCCAATAGATTTTCACCATATTTTGTAAATCCAATTGTTGTTGGATTTAAAGTAAGTACACAAGTAGATGAAAACGGAAATAAAACAAATGTATATGAACCATATTTAAATGCATATGATTTAATTGGTGCTAAATGTGAAACAAATGATTTTGTTGTTAATGGAGTATCAAATGAACAATTATATGGAATGTGCGAGTCGATGTACATAAAGGATCAGGTAATGACATACCTTTGCTTTATTTTTTCTCACTTAATTTTCAAGCAAATTTTCTAACAAAGTTTTAAACAAATTTTTAAACAAATTTTTAAACAAATTTTTAAACAAATTTTTAAACAAATTTTTAAACAAATTTTTAGGATGAGAACGGGTTGTTTGAGACCGTTTCCCAATGCCTACTAAGCGCACTAGATCGTGATTGTTTATCTGGATGGGGTGCTGAAGTTTACGTATTGTAAGTTTATTACAAAATTAAATAGATACACATTTGTTTATGCTTACAAACTTGTGGGTTTATTCTTCTTCTTATTACTTCCAAACTTTTTCAAAGATATATATACACACTCAATTTGTATTTATACTTTTTTGTAGAACACCAGATAAAATAATAAAAAAAAAACTTAAAGCAAGAATGGATTAATTTTCAAATACTTTACCTAAACTATATAAATCTTTTTTTGTAATTGAACTTTTATTTTTTTATACACCCATAAAAATAGTATATCATAATAATGCATAGATAAAACATGGAAACAAAATATTAAGCTATATTTATAATGTGTTTATATTACATATTGTTGATAATATATAAATGAAAAAACTTGCACTATATATACAACCATTATATATCTTTATATTTTTAAAGATGTTTATTTTTAATTACATCATATTGAACGTACTTCCTTTACCTTCCCAATGCTCACATTTTTAATAATACATTCCTTATCTTTATGTATGGCTAACTTTTATGTGAAAAAGGGAAAAAAAATAAACTAAATTCATATAACTTTATTATAAAATATTAACTAAATTTTTCATATAATTTATTTAAAAAAAGGTATAATATTTTTATAGTTTGTAAAAGTTACAATATTTAACGTTAATTTATTTTTTCACCATTTTTTTTATCGATTAAGTTGAGGATCCAACGTGTATATAATTTGTCATTCCATTTTACGGTGTATGTATAGAACGCATATATTTTTCAAAATTAAAAATGATTGTAAATATTTTTTTGTAACTTCATCATTATTATTATTTATCAGTTTATTTTTTTTTTTCACCATTTTACATCCTCATCATTTATATCCATTTGCATATACCTTGGCCGCCTCACTGCTATGCGCATTTTTTTTGTTTCCCCCATTTTTTTGTTTTTTTTTTTGATTTTTTTTTTTATAAAAAATATAAATTGTATAGTGAATAATAGCAAACCAGTGAATCAAAGTTTATTTTTTATTACAAATGGAAGTTACAAGAAAGTTAGATCTACCCATTTAGAGTCAAAGAAAGTTGGGAGTGATGTTGAAAAAAGTAATCGGACTGTGGGGTTGAGACGTATTGTCAACCCTAACATTAATACAAACATGTATAATAATAATTGGAATAGTAAATACTCTCAAAATGTAATTTATAAACAGATTTATGAAAAATCTTATCCATTTAAAAGATACTGTATCGGAGATGAGTACTATGGAAGAGTGTTAAGTGTAAATGCAAAAAAAATAAAGCTTGATATTTTATGTGATAGGAAAGCATATTTAAATACTTTCGAATATTTCAATTCAATTAAATTATGTAAATATATAAATTCAATAATAAATATACATGATATAATAAAAATAAAAATAAAATATATACAAAAAATATATCAAAAAATATTTGTACAAATACGAAGATATACAATACCCGAAATATTATCATCATTTCAAAATGAACAGAGTTTAGTAAGTTCAAAAATTTTCTACATTTCTGATGACTATGCTTTAGTTTATATTGCCCCTAAAGTACATGCAAAGTTAATTATTAACAAACAGGACAAACTCGATAAATACAAAATAGGAAATACAATTCCAGTCAAAGTCCATTCTTTTAATTCAGAAGAAAATGAGTTATACGTACTAGATCCGTATGACTAACTCTATGGTTTTGCTACTTTACTTTTTTATCACGTTTCAGAGACAGTTGAATTTATCGATTTTCCAACAGTTTCGATATAATCAGTGGTGATATGCTCAACAGGAACATCCTTTAATTCATTCATTAATTTTTTAATTTTTTCTTCAGAGATTTTTTCTGCCATAAGTTCTAAAGAACTATAATTTGAATTAGTACTACCATCCGATCCAAAAGATGGATTTGTATTTATAATTACATTTTGTATAGTATCCATTATTATTTTTTGATTTAAAATTAATAAATCATTTTTAATATTACAATAATCAAACAATATATCAAAAACTTTATTATATTCATTAATATATTCCATATTTGAAATTTCTTTATCTTCTACATCTATTTTTTTATCATTAGAATCGGCATTTTCTCCTTGTAAGTCTTTTAGTTTTGGTTTTCTTTTATAAAATGATAAAAATTCAGATGCATTTGTAATTTTATCAATAAATTCAGAACCAAACAACTGCGTATTTATTATATTTATTTCATTATATTCTATTTTTATTTTTATAAGTGGTTTATTATATACATTCTTTTTTATTTTTAGTAAATTGAATGTATCATCTTTATCTGAAAAAGCTAGATGAATAAAACTACTAGTATAGAAGTCGTCATTTTGTAATTTACAAAAAAAATCATTCACACAATTATCAGTAATATTAAATATAATATTTTCTTCCTCTACATCTGTAATTCCACAATTCATTTTATCATTTTTTTCTTTTTCAAATAAAAAAGGTAAAAATATTTTTTTTAAAATATAATAATTTTTAATTTGATTTAAAAGCTGTTTTCTAATTTTGTCTAATATCAAATTTGTTTGATCATGTAAAAATTGTTTAAGAATATATTCATCATTAAAATCAAGATCATAGTTTGCTAGTTTTATTTCTTTTAATTCAAATGGTCTAACAGTTTCTAAATTTATTTTTAAAAATCGAAATCTTTCATTTTTTATTTCTAATAAACCAATATATTTATCACCATATTCATTTACACATAAAGAAGTTCGGACAGAAGAACCTAATTGTAAATTATAAAAAGTTTGAAATATACTTTCCTCTAATTGTGGTTTTGAATTATGTTCATGACCCCATATTACTAAATCTATAAAACTCGGAATAAAAGATTCTTTTATAAAATTTTTTGAATTATTAGAGTTTGTATTTCTCATATACCTATTTTGATGTAATACTAATATATTTATTCGATTTTTATAATCTTCTGGTATTATAAATTTTATACTTTTACTTTCAAAATAATGATATAATCTTTCATCTTTAATCCATCCAATTGCATAAATAGATATATGTGTTCCTTTTTTATTTAGTAATATTGGCTTTATTACTAATCTTTCCATATTATTTTTGCCAATATAATTTATTAAGTTAGAAATATTTAAAATATCTAATGGACATATATAATCATAACTATATGGATAATCATGATTTCCATGTATTGTATAAAATGGAATCGATTTTTCAAATTTTTCTTTCACTGGCAATATTTTCATCTCTGTATTATATTCTTCTTTATCTGTTTTATTTAGCATATTATCTTGTACATTTTTTCGAATTTCATCATAGCTTTCATCTGAACTTGAATAGTATATTTCTCGTTGCTTCATTTCTTTCCCACCATTTTTCCCACCATTTTTCCCACCATTTTTTCCACCATTTTTTCCACCGCCTCGTCCCCTTTGCCTTGTTCCCGTTTCAAAAAATTCATTCGAAATTTTTTCTTCTCCCTCATAAAAATCGTATCGATAATTTGTAACTTCATTAAGGGGGGTAGTATAATTTGTTGTGTCTACATGTGTGTCTGAATAGAAGGAAATACCTGTTTCTTCTTGATGTAAAGAAAGAGGATTCATATTAAAACTATTATATTTATCACTTAAATTATTTTCATCCTTATCTCCATCCTTTTTATTATTTACATGACAATACTTTCTTATAATTGACATAGTCTTAAAAAGTGTATATTCAGAGACCTTATTTTTATGAAATAAATCACCACTATTTAAAATCATATCAACATTTAATTTTTTTGCAATAAATAAAATTTCTTCAAATGTATTAAAAGTATCTTTTTTTTGTATCGGATTATTTTCTTTATATCCTAAATGGTTATCTGTGCATAATAATATTTTTAATGTATTGGGGTCGTTTGAACTTAATACTTGTTTTATATTTTCAATACTCATATTTTTTAGACCATTTTTAGGGCCATTATTAGGATCATTATTAGGACCATTATTAAGACTATTATTATTATCATTGTTTTCATCTATGATGTTATATTTTTTTCTATTTACATTTTCTTGGTTTTTATCAAATTGATTTTCCTCTCCATCGTCAAAATTTTCGGTATGTTTTTCCCCGTTTTTCAAACAGAACATGAATTCATTATGCATACAACTTTTTTCTCTGTCTCTTTCTCTATCTCTTTCACTATCTCTCTCTCTTTCTCTATCCCCGTTTATGTTATATAAATTTACTTCCTCATCATGGATGCCCAAACTACTTTTCTTTATCTCTCTACAAGGTTGAAATTGGGTGTTAAGCTGGTCTATATTTTGTGCAGTTTCATTTTTCAATTTATCTTTTCCTTCTATACTATTTTTATGTCGATTATTTGGCTGGAAATAATCCATTATGGTTGTTTTTTTATTTGTCTTAGCAGATTTGGTATTGCTATTTTTATTTCCCTTTTTAGTTTTATTATCAGATTGGTTTACTTTATGTTCTTGATTTAAAATAGGATAACTATATTTATGATTATTTTTTTCAGATAATTGCTCAGAACTTATATTAGTTTGTGTTTTACTTGAAGTATAATCGAAGTGTATGTCTTTAAAAAACCATTCATCATTAAGCATATTTGTAGTTATATTATGTTTATAGGATTTTGGTGCTTCTTCATTTTCTATTAGTAAATTTCGTGTTTTATTAAAATTATGATATAGATCTTTTATCGATACTCTTGTTGTTTGTTCATTCTCGTTAAAGTGGTTTTCAGCATATCTAGTTGTATTATCATTTGTTATGTAACCACTTGCCGTGTTTGTGATTCTATTTTCTTCCATGCTTGATAGGTGATAACCTCTCCAAGGTTTGTTTTGCATTTCATTTTGATTTTTTTCATTTTCATTATTTCTTTCTTCTCCCCAATTTGATAAGTAATTATTTACCTCATCCCTTTGATGATTATCCATTCTTTAGCACAAAACAATCCATATACTATACACACTATTGTGCTATGCCACTGCGACTACTATTCTTATGGCTTTCTTCTGTGCATGTACTAAAAAAAGTAAGGAAAAAGAAGAGGGGAGAAAAAAAGGAAAGAAGAAATAACCATAGAAATATTTTCCAATGATAAAGTATAAAGATAATAGTTTAAAAAAAAAAAAAAAAAAACGTATAACGGTTAGTAGATATAGAATTATTTTACAATATTTTTTAAGAACATAAAATATGTATTTAATTAAAAGTCATCATACTTACTTATTATTACTAGTGTAAATAATAATTAGTTTTATTTCCTGACTTTTGTAAATACAATAAATTATTTTTCAACATATTCCCATTTATGTAAGCATAAGTAAAACCGTTCTTCCAATTTTTTTTTTTTTTTAAAGAACATTTATTATCAAAACTTTGTTTTAAAAATACTAAATAAGTTACAAAAAATAAGGTAGGAAAAAAATATTTCATAAAATATAGATTAAAAAAAAAAAAAAAAAATTGTGTAAAATGTAAATAAGAAATGTTGCAATGGCTTATTTATATCTGTCAGTGTGTATGCCCAAAATGAATGTGATACAATTATTCTTATACTAATAAATATTATAACAAACCAAATTAAGAATACTAATTTTATAATTAATAAATATAAAATTAATAAAAAAAAAGTTTATAAATATAGTGAATAATGAAATGAATGGGTAACTAGTTTGTGTGTGTAGGGTGTTGGAATTATTTTTTAAAAAATTTAAGGGGAGGGAAAAAGACATAAGTAGAAAAAT
Organism: Plasmodium vinckei vinckei; assembly: GCF_900681995.1. Lineage (NCBI taxonomy): Eukaryota > Apicomplexa > Aconoidasida > Haemosporida > Plasmodiidae > Plasmodium > Plasmodium vinckei. The sequence continues at coordinate 170,033 of NC_051294.1, forward strand.
ATACCTTGTAAGTATTAATTTTATGTATTATATGAATAGATATACAAATAATAAAAATAAGAAAAAATATAAAAAAAAAATTAATTGTTTTATATATATATTTATTATTCAAATGGTTATTCAAAATAAATAAAGAAAAACTTATTATAAATATAAGAAAAGAAACAAATAAACCTTCATATATATATTGAGAATTCGTTGATCTATATATATATCTATTTAATATAGAGTCTAAATTTATGTCCGTGTTATAAAATTCGGATTGATAGATCAAACAATGGAATAATCCACTCAAACATATAAAGTATAAAATATACGAGCAAATAAATATTATTATATTATATTTATTTACTACTAAAATAAATAAATATAATAAAATAAATATAAGACCTACAATAAAAGATAAATACATTTTCATCTTGGAAAACATGCCATCCCTATTTGTATCATCATCTTCGTTGACATTCAAACTAGTGTTATATTTATTAATATTATGTGTGTATATAAATTTTAAAAAGTAATCTGTAATACTTTCTATGTTTAATTCTGTTTGTATTTTATCCTCATTTGTTTCATCTTGTTTTTTCTCTTCCTTTTTTATAAAATTTTCTAACATATAAATATTACGGATAGGAGAATAATGCTTGTAGTTGTAAAATGTATTTTCATTCATGTATATAAATTCAGGATAATTTTGTATCATATGTATATATTTTAATGGATTTAAATTTGGCTTATTAAAATTTACATAAAAAAAAAATATAGGTTTTATCAATTTATTTGTCATATATATATTTTTGTTTTCTTTTTCATTATTATTTTCATTATATAAAAAAATATTTTCTAAAATAATTTTTTTTGCAACATTATTAAATAGGTCTAATAATACATATGTTTTCCTATCAAACATAGAAAGATTATTCTTCGTTTCAACATCAATTATAAATAATACACAATCATATGTTTCCTCTTTATTTAAAACATAATCTACATAATCACTTAAACTCAATTCATGTATATAATGGAATGGCATTCCATTTTGAGTTTTATCTTTTTCATATTCCTCATTTATATGAAGTTTGATTTTTTTATTAATTAACTTCTTTAACTTTTCAAATTTACTAACATCATTTAAACAATATGTTACTCCCTTGAAAAATACACTAATCATAAAGTACAAAAAAAAAAAATACAATCTTAAGTATGTCATCTTCATTTTTCTATTCTCCTTCTTCCCTTATTCTCTTAAAAATGTGTGATATAATATATTCCCTCACACATCATGCTCTCATAAACTCATGCCCATACTTCATTGCTTTCAAAGTAAAGCATACCTATTTTTTCTCACGGTCACCAAAAATATCAAATATAAACTCTACTTAATTGTTATAATTGCGATTAAGCTAATGCTATAATTTTTTTTGTGCTATGTAGACTTTTTTATATTTTATTTATTAAAATTTCCAAAAAAAAATATTGGAAAGTTTTTCCTTTTGTGCTACATTTTTTGTAGGAAGTGAAAAAAAAATAATTATCTCATTATTAGTACATGTTTGATTTTACAAAATAATAGTTTTTTATTATTTTTAAAATACAAATGAAATCAAAAAATTTCGTAAGCGCTTTACCATGTGGTAATGCACATTGGAAAAAAATAAAATAAATGAATAAATAAATGAATAAGTAAACAAATGTATAATAAATAAAAAATTATGCAATAAAAATTGTATTACATATTACTGCCTTATAAAAAGTTATTAAGCTTGGACATATTTATATTAAAATTATAAAAAATTAAAATATTTCCAAACTTCAAAGGGTTTTAAAAAAAACAAATAAATAACAAGGATGTCCTTATTTAATACGTAAAAAAAATACATGCACACGTACATGTTCGTGTTTATTGTACATGTAGAAATATAACAAGAAACACATGCCCACTATATATATTACTATATCCATTATTTGTGATAGGACTAGGGACAATTGTCTGGTGAAAATATATCACCAGTAGATATTATTTTGTTGTACAATTGTGCTGACGTTGGTCTAGATTTATAATCTAGCGATAACATTTTTTTACACAAATTAGCTACATTTGGATGTTTTTTTATTAACGAGTCAGGTAAAATTCTTTCCCTGGCATTACATAATACTTGTGTTCTTTCCATGTTTGTTTCTGTTTTGGTAAATAAATCAATTATAATTAAACCTAAAGAGAAAATATCTACCGATTTGGTATATTTATTTCCTTCTAATTGTTCAGGTGCTGAATAAAGTTTTGTCCCTATTCCTAATGTGTGATTAATTGATTCTTTTTTATTTTTTAAATTGTTTGAATAATTGCTAGCTACGGTCTTATTGCACCCCTCCATTTGGTTCGCTATCTGTTCAGCTGATTTTTCTTGTATATCGTCATGATGCAGTCCTTTTCTATATATACGCATCCATTTTGCGCCAAAGTTTTTATTGGAAGCCGAGCAAAATTTACTTTTGATTGTTTCTATATTTATATATTTTTTTTTTTTATTACTACGGCAATTTTGAAAAGATTTAGACAAGAGATACCTCTCTATTTCTAATCGACAATAAGCATTCCGTTTAACAACTATTGCACTACTTATAGAACTGTTTGTACTACGTCTTTGTATAGGGTGTTTATTTTCTTTTTTCTTTTTTTTTTTTTGGCTAGCTATTTTATTCCTGCCCATTTTTGCTCCGACATCATTTTTTTTTTTTTTTTTTGCACCACAAACATTACCATTTTGTTCCACATTTTTTTTACTAATTGTTTTTCTCGTTTCTATCGCTTTATCCTCATCAGTGAAATAGCGTCTTGTCTTCGTGCAACTAAAAAGAACATTCATGGAAATATTCAGTTTTTTAGATTTATTTGATTTTACTATGTAATTTTTTACAGCTCGACATTTTCGCATTTTAGTCTTATCATTGTGTCCCCTATTTTGGGAAAAGTATAAACAACGACGCATATTTATATGGCTAGCTATTCTTTTTTCATCTAAAATAGCTTTTCTTATATGAATGGTATTGCTACCACTTTTTAATTTTGTTCCTTTTCTCCTATTTTTACAAAGTATATTTAATTCATCTATTGTGCTCCACCACTGAAATGTTCTTTTACAACCATGAAGGTTTCTATTTTTGCTTTGAATGCCAAATTTCTTCGGTTTCGATACACAAATTTCATTGCAATTACTGTTAGTACTATAAACATCATTTATTTGGCCATTTTCCAATCCCAATACTGAGTTATAGTTTGAAAAAGGTTTTTTTTTGTTGTCACAATTTTTATTTATTATCAAATCCGTTTGTATTTCCTCTTCTTTCACTGTATTTATTTTGTGATCATCTAAATAATCATAGGAAGCTAAACCAAAATCCCCTATTTTAACGACATCATTATTTGAGATAAATATATTTGAAGGTTTTAAATCTCTATGCATAATATTATTATTATGTATATAATTTAGACCCATAATTATCATATTTATAATTTCAATGTTTCTTTTAATATTAATATGTGTTCTCCTATTAATGTAATTTTCGATTGTATCTTTGCAATATTCCATTCGTATATATAAATTAAATTTATATTTTTTATTTTTTATAAAATTTTGTTTATTTTTTTCGTTATCTATATTTGATACTGGACTTTTGCCACTATATTGGCATATTTTTGTGTCAATTTTTTTATTAATATCCTCCTCCTTTTTATCCTTGTTTTTGCAAAATATATTTCGTTTCTCGTCTTCTATTGTATTTATTATGCCTTTTCGTTTTCTTTGTCTTTGCTCATACCAACTAATACGCCGTTTTTTTGATGGTTTTGTTTCCTCTCTATTTAAAATGGCATAATTTATGGACGGATGTTTTTTACACCTCTGATTATCATTTTCACAACTTTTGAAAGCGCATTTATTTGGTACTGCTAAAAATCTATTACGTGAATATATTTCCATCATATCATTGGCAAAATGAATAGGCAATTTGTTATTTATTTTATGCACATTTGAGATAAAATATCTTGTAACCATATAAATTTGATGAGATAAATAAGGGTTATATAAAATAGAATTATTATTTTTAAATCGATATAGATTGTTTCCTTCTCTTTTATGAAATATATTCATAAGTAAAAGAAAAAAATCAAAATATATATTATAAGTATGTAAAAAATGATCACATCTTATGATAAAATTTGGTTTTAAAAAATTATCCCATTTTAAAATACATAATAATGATGGCAGTTTAAAATTATTGGTACTTTTCCTAAATTCTATTTTTATCATTTTTTTTTCTTTTTCAAAATTTTTTTCCTTAGAAAGTTTTCCTAATTTTCGAAATTGCAATTGATAAACTGAATTGTAATTATTGCATATATTGTGTGTCTGTCTACAACTATAAAACGAGTTATTATTCATTTCAGTTTTGGTTTTATCACAGTTTTCATTTCCTCTTCTCAATCCATACCATTCCCACTTATTAGCATTGTTGTCAATGCAATTCGAAGCATATTCATCAATGTCGCAAATACAATATTTATACACTTGTTGGTGTATATATTTGTATAAACAATAAAATATATTATCTTCATTATCATGGACAACTGTTTCATAGTAAGGATTCGTTTGTGGTTTTGAATTTACATTGTCTTTCTCCAATTTATATAAATTATAAACATTTTTAATATTATTTTCATGGCTTTTTTTATTAATTATTAAAAATGGTCTTTTAGGATTTCTTTCTTTTTTTCCATTACAACTTTTTTTCTTATAATTATTTGATATTTTTAAAATATTACATTTTTTATTATATGAATTTGTAAAATTATCTTCTAAATAACTTGTTTGAAGTGGATCCACTTTTATTATATCATTTATATTTATGTTTTTTTCTTTAACCATTTTATGCTTATTGTTTTGTTTCGTTTCCTTTTGACTCTGATAAACTTTCTCTTCTCCCTTAATACAATACATGTCAAATGTTTTTTGATAAATTATTTCATTTGAATTGATTTTTTTTCTACCTTTTTCAAACAGAGTATTAATATTATCACTATATATTCTTGTCAAATAGGTGGTTAGTACATATTCATTATTCTCTCCTTTCAATGCTTTAAGTAAGACTATATTTATGTCTTCGTTTCTTTTTTTATATCTCTCACTTTTACACAATACACTATCAAAATATATCCTTTTTTTGTCATTTATTTTGTTGTATTTAAAATAGAAAGTTTTATTAATTTGACATATTTTTCGTATTATTATTTTTTTATTATTTTGTATCAAATTTTCTCCATTTTTTTTAAAACTACATTTATATTCCAGAGATTCTAAAGATATATGTTGAACAAGTTTTTTCATTTTAGTAATTTTACCCATCTTTTGTCTTTTTGTTTTATTACATTCTTTAACTAATTTATTTGTGCCACATGTTTTCATCATAGTATTGCATCGATTATGTAAGCAACATAAATCCTCTTCTAACTTACATTCATTGTTTTGATATAGTATATGCCCATTCCTCATATCAAGCAGATTTTTATATAACTCTTTATGTCTATGGGATAACAATCCTCCCTTTTGTGCATTAATTAGAAAATAAATATAAGATGAATCGTTTTCATTCCAATTTTTATGACTACACTCATATTTTTTTTGAATAGCCAAATTATTATATACATCATTAGAATTGCTTATTTGATGATTATTAGACATGATGGGATTCGATTCATTGGTGCTTACAAAAAAACGGTTTGCATTATTCACACTTTTAAAAAATATTTTTTTGTGATTTTTTTTGTTTTTTTTTTTATGTTTAAAAAATTTAAGTTTTTTGTTTATATGATTCCTCTTTGTATTTAGTTCATTTGGGTTAGCCAAATCGACGCTATTACATGGATTACTATTAGTAGCATTTTCAAAAATAATTTTAAAGTCATCATTTTCACTTGAATAGACAATATTATCAAAAAATTTTTCAAGTTCTTTTTTCTTTATTTTTTCACTTTTATATTTTTTAATAATATTTACATTGCTATTTAATAATTTCCCCTCTTTTTTCTCTCTTCTGTAGTTTGAATTACATATACTTTTATGTTTTTCCGTTTTTTTTTTACACAAGTTACTCTTTTTATTCTTAATATTTCCAATTTTCAAAAAGTTTTGTTTAACAAACATTTTGGTTGTATATAATGAAACCATATCTTTACTATTCTCTTCTTTTATTTTATCAAAATGGGAGCAAAATTGTTTCACTGTATTTTGATTATTGTATGTCCACTTTTGGCTATATATGAAGTTTATGTTGTTGCCACTAATATGTACATTATTTTTATAAAAATATTCCAAATAATTGTAAAAATATATTCTATAATCTCTTATTATATTAATATCTCGTACTATTTTTGTCTCCTTTACTTTGATTTGCCCATTTTTTTTCTTTACTACACTCCCAAATACTAATATATAAAATTGTCCATTTTGCTTATATAAAATAGTTTCAATATTAATATTCGCTAATTTTTTGAATAAAACCTTTTTAATATTATAAATAAAATGTGTTTCTTTTAACTTTTTTTTATTCCTTTTATTATTATTTCGACTTTTTTTTTTTATTAAAATTCCTTTTTTTACCCCCTTATGATTTTTTCTCAATTCCCAATTTTTCCATCTTTTCAAATTATTTTTACCAGTTAAAACTATAGGGAAATTAATTTTCTTTTTTCTGTTTCTATAATTCTCATAAGAACGGAAAGAATAATATGATATATCCCCAATTTGCATTTTTGGATCTTCACATTTTTCAAATGGTAATATCATTCGACAAAAAGGATCATGAAATAGTTTTATTTTTCGATTTCTAATATGAAGAAAATTATCAAGACAATATATTTTCATAGAGTTCATCAAAATATTAAAATATATTTGTCTTGAAATGTTTAAACGATTTATTATATTTTCTTCTCTACTTATGCTCAAAACATTTCTTATAAATATCATCTTAACAATAGTTGTCCAATTCATTATTACGTATATGTTTCCCCAATAAACATAACATAATTTTTTACTTAATTTTCCAAAAAATTTTGAACAAATTTTTATGTATTTATCTTTATCATCGTAAAATAAATTTATAAGAAACAACCACAAATATATTATATTGTCAATTCCTTCTATATCATATTGTTTGAGCTTTTCAAAATAATTATAAAAATAAATAATCAAATATAAAAATCCGATTTTCTTAAATATATTTTTTTTCTTTTTATACATTTTTCCCTCCAAAATTAAAGAAATTGTAACCATACTCTTCCATATGGTGACCATTTCATGAATGCCAATGTCATCACCTTTCTTACTTCTGTCTGATTTATCCTGAGCAATATGAGGTCCTCTACGAATAAAATGATCTTCAAGTTGCTTCAATAAAAATCCAAAAAATATATTTGTCTCTATTCTAAGTAACATCAAAATTGCTTTCTTACAAATTTTTAATAATTTTCTATAAAGGCTATATTGAAAAGGACTAACAAACTTATATTTATATCTTTCTATATCTAAAAGAAGCATAATAATATAATGATAAAAAATTATGTTCCCCAAAAAACTTATTTTTTGGTTATGCCTCTTAATGTACCATTTTTTTTTACTTTGACAAATTTGTCTTTTCTTTCTAATTATGGCGTTTTTATTTATTTCTCCCCTACCCCAAATACAAAAATTGAGAAAACAAATGATATTATAAATATGATCTTTTTCATTGTCATTTTTCATTCCGTATATACAATTATGGTCGTTACATTGTAATATATTTTCATTTTGCATTTCTGCATTTTCATAAATTAGCTTATATGAATTGGGGGAAATGGATAATTTCTTGTGTTGTTTTCTTATTCGGTTTGCTGATTTATTTTTATTTTTTTGATTATAAATTTGAATTTTAAACAAATCGATGTTGTTCTCAAGATCATTGTAACTAACTTTGGCATATGTTGTGCCTATTTTGTTTTTTTCAAGTTTCTCTTCTTTAAACGTGTTCATTTGTGTCTTCATGTGGCTACAAAATTTGCTGAATAACATATGATTTTTTGAGTTTACATGTTTATTTAGGCAATATCTCAAATTTTGTTTATTATTATAGTACTTTCTCCATAATGTGTATTGTTTTGCCCTTTTATGTGTTAAACTTTTACAAGCAAATACAGGTATATGTTTTTCATAATATATTTTTATTGGTTTATTAAGGCAATTATTCCTTATTGTATTTTTCAATTGTTTTGCTTTTTTTTCTTTTATCCATATATTCTTATTTTTTATTATTTTTCGATTTAAATTAATTTTTCTATGTTCTTTGTATGTGCCTTTCCCCTCATGTATAATACCATTTTTAAAGTTATCCCAAAATTTATAGACATTAAAATTATCACAATTTATTTTAAATATAAACTTTTCCAAAGTATTTTTATTTCTACATATTTCTAGTTTATTAATTTTGGTCATATTAGATATATACTCTGATAATTCCCAATTTTCATTAGGAGGAATACGCATATCAAATGTTACATTTTTTAATTCATTTAATGGAAATCGCAATAGTTCGGTTAAACTATCTTCCAATTCTAATAGTATAGTGCTTAAATTAGCATTATAACTAACATATTTAAATAGATTAAATAAATCGTCTTTCTTTTCTTGTCCATTTTTTCCCAAATAACTCCAACATAAATAATGTAGAATATTCTCTAAACTATTATTAAAAAAAATTAATAATTTATTGTTTTTGTTATTTAAACATGAACAGTCATCATATATAGCCAAAATATATCGTCCAAATAAAAATTTTTTAAAACTTTTTATTAATTGTTCAGGCGATAAATTTTCAATATTTTTTTTTTCATTTTTGCACACACACATTTTATTGAAAGATTTCCATAAGCACATTATACTATATTTATTTAGCTCAATTTGGGGATTAAAAATATAGTTGTATTTTTCCTTTTTAAAATTTTTTAGCAATATTAAATTGCTCCAATTATCCTTTTTTAGCATGGCGGTCTCATTATTGGTTATGTTTGAAATATTTAAAGTATTTTCTGGACAACTTAAATGTTTTAATTTTTTTTTATTATGATCAGATAAGGTAATAAGTCTTCTCTTTTTTGTTTTCGTATTTTGTTCTTTCCTTTTTTCTCGACGTTTTTGTCGTCGTTTTTCACGTCGCTTGTCTCTCCTTTGTTCTCTTCGTTGCTCTCTTTGTTGTTCTTTCCTTGTTCCTCGTTTTTTCCTTTTCGATTTTGACAAAGTTTGAACAACTTCTAGCCAAAAGTCGTTCATACTAACAATATTTGGATGGTTTTTTAATTTTCTTAAGCATTCTATTTCTCTTAAATTTAATAATACCTTTTTTTCATAATTCGATTCATTGGCTGAAAATTTTATTTTTTTTAATGCATAGAATTTATTGCTCTTTTTTTTTTTAATCTTATAAACACATGAAAAACCACCTGCAGCTATTAAGTACATAAATATAAATTCATCTTTTATTTTCCCATTTATATTATTAATCACTCCAGTGGAATTCCCATTATTAATATCTTTTTTCTGATCCACCATCTTCAGCATATTCTTATCTATAGTAGATATTTAATCCTATACCTTCCCCATGTACACATTAATTTGGTGTATACCTATTTTATGGGAATAAATATGTGTGTATACAATTTGTTCGTATATTCTGATAGCAATAATCCACATTAATAAATGGCGATAATGAGAAAAAAGGAATACGGTAAGTTCTATCCAATACAACTAATAAAACTAGCCAATCATAAATATAGGCACAATTCAATCGAAGCAATCGGTATGCGGAAAGGTTGTATGGTGTTTGCAAAAGAACATCAAAAATTCAAAAAAAAAAAAATAAATAAATAAATGAAATAATATTTTCCATTCCTCTAGGACTATTTGTTTATGTTAAATATAATAATAAAATGCTTTAAGTCTAATTCACATTTTGATTTCTAAGGGGCATAGATAAGTTCTCTATTTTTGTATTCTATGGGGTGTTTCTTTTTTCACAAGATTGTTTTTTTATTTTACACTTTGTTTTCTAATACATGCAACATCATGTTGATATGTGCATATGTTAATACAAAATTTTGCGTCTTTTTCTTATATATAAATAATGCATAATATTTATTATTCAAAATAAAATTAAAAAAAAATAATTATGTTGACACAAAAGGTAATATGCTTAATAATACATTGTTAGCCTTTAATTAAAAAGTGGAAAGTGTCTCCTTTTTTTCTAATTAAAGGTATAGAGAAATACATAAGTATGGATGTATATAATACACTAAGTTACATATTCATTGATAGATCATTTCAATGATAAGACATAAAATAAAATTTAGGTATTCTTCTGAAAAAAAAAAAACATTAAAATTTCAACACTTCAAGAATATATATACAAATAAAATTATAAAAAAAATTAGGTATATATGTTTAAATTACATTGATATAAAAAAAAATTCACATACAATAGCAATTTTTTACGAATTGGCTTTCTATACGTATGTTTCCATATATGGATGGGGAGAATTAGTTGAATGAAACTTCTCTTATCAATTTGTTATTATACATTTTATATTATTACATAAAAATGGTATATAAAAAAAAGAAAATACAAATAAACAAAAAAACAGAGAACCAATTCATCCTACATAGATTGAATCACGTCTTCAAAGATAAAATGCATAAATACATGCACATATAATGTATGTTAGCATTTGTGTATTTATTTATTATGATTCCTTTTTTTCGTAATTCGGTATACAGAATATTTAGGATAAGCACATAGTATACATAAAAAAATAAACTTAAGTCCGCGTAAATATAAATTAAAAAAAAAAATTTTTAATTATATTAATTGGAAAAATAATTACAAAAAATAGAAAAACGGTAGTTTGCACATACTTCCATACTATGATATACACATGTGTACTATTTTATAAATCGATTTTAATAATCTTGCAAACTAAAAGTATAGGTCTTTGTATGGATATGCCGAGTTAGGATCGTTAAAAAAATAAAATAATTAAAAAATATAAAAATAAAACATAATTATAACACAATATATTTTAAGACAAAAAACGCCATGAACGTTCTCCTATATTTTTTTATAAAAGGAACTCAGGTGTGTAGGTTTTTTTTTTTTATATCATTGCCATATATATAAATATATATATTTTTTTTAATAAAATTATGATAATTTAAATAAATATTTACGTTTTTAATTATAAAATTTTAAGATAACTAAAAAAAACACCAAATTGTTGTGTTTATGAGTGTACACACACATATATATGCTTATATGAAATGGATAAACATGCAATAAAAATATATATATGTGTGTATTTTTCTTTATATATTCTTATGCATATTTAATAAATGTATATCTTAATTTTCAAATTATTTAAAACTTATAATCTTCATTCAAAATAAGAAGGTCTTTTTTTTCTTTGATTATCAAATGGCATGAATGTAAAAAGTTTAAAAAAAAAAATATATGTGCCAAGACGAGTATTAAATTGTACATATGTATATAAACAAATAAGGAACATAAAAATAGGAAGTATGCATATGATACAAAATGTAGAAAGCAATTATAATAACACATGTAGACAAATACGTTTGAAAAAGGTTGAAAATGAAAAGGTTGAGAATGAAAAGGTTGAAAATGAAAAAGGTTGAGAATGAAAAAGTTTACCAACTGTATAAGCCAATTTTATTTTAAAAAAACAATACTCATAGTGGGGTTTTAAAAATGGTCATAATAAAATAAAAAGCTAAGAATTTCTCTTTTGGGAATTGCATATTTGTTATGGACAAAAATAAATAAGAATAAATAAATATTCCTGCGTAAATTTATTTTATTGCATATTCAAAATGTCTCGACGAATATATGCAACGTTATAAAGATATAAAAATTAAAATAGCATATTTAAAAGGATTAAAAAGGATTAAAATTGTTTGTCCTAATAATTTTCATTTGCTTATAAGTCATGCATGCTATTGTCTACACAAGCGCACGTATGCATATGTATATAAACATATATACATACATATTTATTTTAATTTTTTTTGCATATTTTGCAACTCGATTTATTTCATAACCCTATATATGAAAAAAGGTAATAAACAAAACAGGGGAATTAAAACAATGTGTGTACATTTGTAGTAGTGGCAATAAAATAACGCAAAATAAGTAGGAAAAATAAAATATTGTATTTATTTTTAATGCCAACCAATTTAGCCAATCAATTTAGCCAACCTATTTAGCCAACCTATTTAGCCAACCTATTTAGCCAACCTATTTAATGACCTGATTATTTACGTGTACATGTATGGGTAAGAACAAACCTATAGTCATATTATTTCCATTTACATAGTTAAACTGATAATACAAAATATTATGGGCGTTCGAAATATTTATATGTGGATTAGAAAATGGGGAGAGATATACACATTGGGAATGTGGTTTGTATAAAAGTAAAGGAATAATATTTTTCGATTTTCTTGCAAATCTTATATGTACTTATTAAAAGTATAATAAACTATTATTATAATAAGAATAGAAATTAATACATATATATGCGTATATGGAAAGGAAATTAAAAAATAACAATTTTTATATATATTATATACATATACATACATATACATATACATACATATACATATACATATACATATACATACATATACATACATATACATATACATACATATGCATATACATACATATACATACATATGCATATGTTTAGTTGGCCAATTTGATTATCCCCAAAATGATTAAGAATGACTGGCTTAATTATTTTACAAAAGATAGTATAAATATAATACTTAATACGATTAGCAATATTATATTTAAAAAGTGGATATTATTAGTACACATATATATTATGAGGGGAAATTTATTTGTATATAAAAACTGCCAATATTTTATTATTCTAATTGTAATTTTTTTTATATATAATTTCAATTTGCATAAATTTTCATAATATATATTTTTTATGTTTTTTTTATAAATAATTGTAATATATATTAATTTGGATTTCTCTAAAAAAATGTAATAAGCCCATAAAATATATTCATCATTATTTACAAGCTACATTTTTATAAAACATAAAAATATATAATAACATGTTTAATTTTGCATGCATATATTTCCCTCCATATAATTAGTATTTACCACCATCTACCTTTTCTTTTTAATGGATACTAAAAAAAAATTAGTATATTTCAATAATAAAATTGTATTGGAAATTTTTATTATATTAATATAGTTCGGATTACAATTTTATTTTTTTATTAAAACTATTTGTAGTGTTAATTATTGCCTTTTTTACTAAAACCTTTAATTATCCATTACGTATATATATATATACATTTTTTAAAAAGGGGAAAGGGTAAAAAAATTATTATAAAAATTTATATATTTTTGTTTATTTTTATATATTGCATATTATACATATAATCCCCAATTTTAATGTAAACCCGCACCTTTTATTAAATTCCTTCCATATATAATAAAATTTTAAGAAGTTTTTCATGTTTTTTCGTACCTTTTAAAAATATTTATATTATATATTGTTATAATATTAATTTTATTAAATGTTTTACTAAATTTTTTATACATAAAAATCCTGTATAAATATAATAATAATAATTTATACATAAAAAAATTTTTGTGCAAATATTTTATGACATAAAGATTGATTACTTAATGTTTTTATAAACTCATCAATTTAATAATTATGATGATAAAATTTAAAAAAAAAAAAAAAAGGTATTTTTATATTTATAACTTTTTTTTATTTAAAATTATTTTTATATATAATAATGTGTTTTTTTCATTTTCCTGATATGACAATGAACTAAAATTTAGAATTTTATAACATATATATAGTGACATATATTTTTTTTTAAATTATTTTTACAGCCTATTTTTGATGCTTACTAGTGTGGCTCTTTTACTTAATTTCCGTTTATGCATATTAAGTACGAATTTTCATTGATATATATATATATATAGTTTATATTTTTTATATATGTTGTATTAATATATAGAGAAGCGTATGTAAATACTATTTTATACATTGTAGCATTAGAATTTCATTACATAATCCAATTTTTATACATATTCTATATACACTTTAATTTTTTCGAAACTTCGTTCTATATATATATATATAACATGCATGTACGTGTTATAAACACAGTTTAGTATGTATTACAGTATGCACAAACAATATACACATTTGCGTGCATCGCAAAACATATGATTTAAAGGAATTACCTTAAATATATATATATATTTGTTTATATTTTGTGTTACTTAGTACATTTGTTTATTTGTGTTAAATTTTACACCATTTGTTCTTATGCATAATTTTTTTTTTTTTTTTATTCGTATGTTTAAGAAATATAAAAAGGTATAATTCCTTTTTTTGTTATTCGATTTTTTAACATAATTTTGTTGGTGATTCGTTAATTTTTTTTTTTTTTTTTTTTTTTTTTTTTGAATTCATTATAAGAACCGCATTGTTTTGGCTTCTTGATATATATATATATATATAAATGAATATGATGTTATATATTTTTTTAATTTGTTTTTAATAAATTTATTGCATAAATATATATATATTCGTGATATATAATTAATTATATTTACTGAAAATAAAATATTTACCTAGTGTTGTAATATGTACATAAAGATATATGTGCATGCCATCTCATGATTAGATAGAAGAAGCTTCAGGCGTGCTTTTATTAATTTTCCTTTCTTTTTAATTATTATTTTATGGAAAGGCGTAGGGAAAAATGTTTTTTGGAAGGATAGCAAAGTTTATTAGCAAATTAAAACACAGCTCATTAGATAAATTTTCCAATTATTTATATAAATATGCGGGGTTTGTATATGATAGACCATATACAGTAATCTTTTTAAGTTTACTAGGATGTGGATTACTGTCAACAGGATTTTATTATAAAGAAAATGAAAAGGATGTATTTAAATTATACTCTATAGCAAGTGAATATGCCTATGATGATAGTAAAATGATAAATGACTTTTTTCTAAGAAATAGAAATGCAATAATATTAATAGAATCGAATTTTAATTTATTACAAGAACACATTTTAACTGAATTAAAAACGTTTGAGGATAAAATCTATGATTTAAAAGTTGATTGTTCTGAAGTTATAGAATGTAAACCAGATGATTATACAGATATTGATCAAACAGAAGTAGCAAGAAAAGTATTTCAAAGATTACATGATAATATAGATCCCGATGCTAATTATGATTGGAAACCAAGTTTATCTTCCCTTGGACTTAAATTTTCTATAAGTAATTGGTTTCGTTCGAAAAAAAAAAAAATAGCAAAACCAGAAAATACTGAGGATGATGATGAAAAGGAGGATGAAGAAGAAAATGTCAATGACAATGAAGACGACGACGATGAAGATGAAGAAGAAGATCCTAATAGAAGCATCAATCATAATGATATAAAAAAGAAATTTATGGATGCTTTAGATTTTGTTCAGGAAAGAATAGAAATATTAAAAAATTTATTTATTTCATTACAAGGTAAAAAAAAAAGAGTAATGCCTTCAGAAGAAAAGATTGCACCAACTTACGAAGAATTTGAAAATGATGAATTTTATCCCCCATATTATATACCTCCATTATTAGTGAAAGAAGATCGATGTATATTTAACAATGTATTTAAACATAGAGACGAAGATTTAAATTTAAGAACCGCAAGTTATTTGGAAAAAAAACAAGTAACATTTGGTATAGAAGATTTATGTCCAAAAAGATATGATGAATGTGAAAAAAGTTCACTATTTTTATATTATGAAAAAGGAAATGCAAAACTTCGTGATCCAATTACAGTAGATAATTTAAATTTTTATGTAAATAGAAAAACATATAAAGGTATGATACTTAAATCAATATTTGGAAATCCTGAATATACAGAGAATGGATCAACTTATACTTATAAATATACAAATTCATTAGTCACAGTATTTCAGTTACATAATTCACATACCTATGAGCCATATGCTCTAGCTTTTGAAACAAAATTAATTGATTATGTTAGAAATTATAATATTGATCATGTAATAGATCCAAATGAAGAAACAAATGATAATAATCCACCATATGTTCGTTTTCATGTTTTTGCTGAAAGAAGTTTTGAAGATGAAGTTGACAGAATATCAAAATTAGATAAATTAACATTGATGTTATTTTTAATTGGAATACTTTTAATCTTTATGTATGTCTTATTTAATAATGTTACTTCCGTTTTGTATAGAAGTAAACCTCTTTGTGCAGTTGTTGGTATATTATGTGGATTTTTAGGATATCTAGCAGGGTCAGGATTTTTATTTTTTATAGGAATTAAAGCTGTACCTCCTGCAGAAACAGTTCCCTTTTTAGTTATAGGGGTTTGTGTTGATGATGTGTTTGTTATAATTAATTCATATTCTTTATTATTTATGATTAAAGATGACAGAAAGAGAATTCAAATGTGTTTAAGAGATAGTGCCGTAGCAATTACAGTAACAACTTTAACTAACGTTATCGCATTTTTAATTAGTGCAATATCACCATTTTATGCTATTTACAGTTTTTCTTTATTTACTACAAGTGCATTATTTTTCAGTTACCTAATGGTTGTCACAATTTTGGTTAGTATATTATGTATAGAAGCCCGTTTAGAGAAAGAAAAAAAAAATATTTTTTCGCCTATCATAAGTTTAGTATCTTCATGTTTTTGTAAAGATTCAAGAAGTAAAAAAAATAATGCAGGCGCTAATAATGAGTTATCATTGGATATATTGACTGAAGAAGAACAAGAAAGAGCTTGTGCTGAATATGAAAGTCTTTCTATTTATCAATGGATTCACAATTTATATCTATTTGAGGAATCTATTAATAAGAAGAAAGATAAACCTTCTTCTAAATCAAAAAAGAAAGGAGATGATCAATGCACCATTGTGGATGTCGCTCCAGGAGGTCGAGATTCTAAAGGATGCAAACAAACCTCAAAACATCGATCAAATTATAAAGATAATTCGAAGAAAAATACTCAAGGTTCTACATCTAAAGTATATCCTTCAAATACTAACCAAAAAGATGAAAATGATAATTCAAGCAATTATACACATTATAATATAAATGGTGATACAAATAAAAATAATGGTGCTAGTGCATCTATTGGAAATGGAGAACCCATTGGAAGAACAGCAGAAAGTGATAATATAAATAACAATTATGAATCCCAAACAGATTTAAGAAGTATTGAAGTAAATTCAAGTAGCTCTATATTACATACATCAAATGAAATATCATCATGCTTGAATGATAGTAATGCAACTCAAAATTATAAAGAAAATGATAAGGATGCTTCGAAGAAAGGACATGACAAAGATGGACATAACAATGATGAAGAAGGAAATCGAAACAAAACAAAAGATCGTGAAATTAGTACTTATACAAAGGGTGAAAATCAAAAAATATATATGTTAAATGCTCATGATAATATATTATTTTATAAATATATATATAAAGAACCAAAAGGAAATATAGGAAAATGTTTCCGTAAACTTATAAAAAATTATTATATACCATTTTTATCATCAAGAATAGGAAAAGTATTTGTATATATATTATTTACATTTATTATTATTTTATCATTATATGGTTGTACATTTATAAAAAAAGGAATAAGATATGTTAAAGCATTTCCAACAGATTCATATATACGAATGTTTATTGAACAAAGAGCAATACATTTTCCAAATCTCGGAGATATAATTGAAGTTTATTATGTTGATAAAAACTTTGCAAATAAGTATCGAAAATTACGTAATGAATATTTTGATGATGATATTTCAAATTCATATTTAGCATTTTCATTTTTAAAGGATCTAGAAGAAAATGAAGTACTTCCAGATATTGAGCCAGCCAATACAGGTATACAATGGGAGAAAACGTCAATCCATGAAAAACTAAAACAAGTTCATCAAACTCTTGAGAAACAAGATTTTATATCTGGTATATCGAATGGTTTTGATTTTTTTATAAACGCTAATAGTAGTAAATTGGAAAGTGAAGACCCTGATGTTTTTTATAATACATTTATGGATTGGGTAAAAAATGATTATACAGGAAATATGTTTAAAGATGATTTTATATTTTTAAATAAACGGCTAGTAGCATGGAAATTTAAATATGTACAAATAACCACTGATGATTCAGAATATTCCTCTAAATGGTTAAAACAATGTAATGAAATTGCAAAAATCGAAGATGAAAATATTCAATTACTTTGTTATCATATAAGTTATATCTTTTATGAAACGGATGAAATTATTATGGAAATAACTCTTAAAACTATGGGAATAACTATTGTTACTATATTATTTGTAACCGCTTATATAGTTCAAGGATTTAGTTCATGTTTTATTATAGCAATGATTATATTACTTATCGATTTATCCATTTTTGGATTTATGTGTTTGTGCGGAATAACTGTTAATATTATTTCTATGGTTATCTTAGTTCTTTCAATTGGTAAGTTTTAACCCAATTTTCATATTACACCTATTTAAATGGGTTTATATTTTTCCTATTTACAATCATTTTTTTTTGTTTTTTTTTTTTTGTTCAGGTTTCTCTATCGATCACACGTCGCACATTGTACAGTCATTCACACATAGTATTGGAAGAACTCGGAATGAAAAGTAATAATTTTTACTAAATGTGCTAATAAAATGTTTTACCACTTTATAATGATTTTCATGCGCATACTCATTTTCTTTTCCTTTTTTTCCACCTCAGGATGAAAGAAAGTTTGTATTTAATGATGGGCCCTGTTTTACACAGTGGTTTATCAACATGGTGTATTATAAGTACCTTATTTTTTTCGAACAAAGATTTTACTGTCATATTCTTTCAAACACTATCTTTGGTAAGTACACAAAAATGGACATCCAAATGTTTGGCATGTATATATTACTATTTTTATTTTAAAATGCGGTTCATGTGTAAATACATATTGATATTTCCTCCATTTTCTTATCTCTCATTTATTTATTATTTTTTTTTTTTATTGTAGGTTTTATTTTTTTCAGTGATATATTCTTCCATGTTTTTACCAGTTCTTCTTTCAAGTATTGGCCCATTATAGTTCTTTTAAAATATATATAATTTTTTTATCTTCTTATTAATTATTTATTCATGCATAAAAGCGAATATTATTATGAAAAATTAAAATTATTATTTATTTATAGTTACTTTTTTTTTCTTTTAACTCACCATTTATTGATTAATTCATTCTTGTTGAGATTATTCTTTTAAAATTTCTTTCAATCCTAAAAATTTATAAACACATAAATATAAATATAAATATAAATATAAATATAAATATATATATATATATATATATATATATATATATATATATATATATATATATATATATATATGTTTTAGGTTTATCTGTTTTTTATTCTTTCTATATATTCGAAAAATACGATGTTATTTTATTTTGTTATTTATCACAGTTGGTTAAATTTAAGTATTAGCTTATAAGTTTGCACACAATTGGGTAAAATAAATTACAATGTAATGTAGCTATAAATGTGTGTGTGCAAAATTAAAAAAAAAATATGTACGTATCATAAAATAAAAGCTATTTAAAAAAAATTATTACATTCTTAGTAATAAATATGCGAATATACACACTTTATATGATATAATTTAAAAAGTGTTATGTTTTGTTTGTCTTTATTTATGAATAGGCAAGGTAAATATAAATAATCAGCTAGCTAATTAGAGAAAAAAAAAAATAAACAAATAGAATGGTAGAATAATGCTGATTAAAATGGCTAGACAATCACAACTATACAGCTGTAATTATATATGGTATTTGAATAAGGTGAAAATATAACAATATTTTAAACATACTGAGCATGCTCATCTTCCCAAATAATTATTTTTGGATCTCTTTTACAAAAAGCTCTAACTGCTAAAGCTAAGTTATCATTATCATCCATCATTCTTCCTTTACATCCAAGTTTAATGTTTTTAGGAATATTTTCTGGATTTTTATAAATAATTTTTTTAACGTCTTGAACAGTTACATCATCATTTAAATAAAGTTTTGTACCATTAACCCATTTGGGGTTGTTTACTAAATTTTTTGTATAATTCACATATTTATCAACATATTTATCAATATAATTATCACTATTATTATTTTTACTACTATCGTTTGGAATATTATCTATACGAGGATATAGTTTTTCATCATTGATGTAAAAAAAATATCCTAGCTTTGTATCTGCTCGATATCTAGTTGACCATATAACTCCGGGAAATAATATTAACATAACATATTTTATATGGCTTTGTGCATAATAAAATGAATGATATACTTTCTTAAATCTATAATTCACATCACGGAAAATACTACTCCAAATATACCTTCTGTACATTTTGGCTTAAATTCTGTGTGTCGTGCAAATAAGTGTGAAATATTATATATGTTGTGTATACTTAAAATTGCCTGTTTTATAAAAATGTGCTTTTTTTTTTCGTTGTTAAAGATTATTATATTAGCATGTTATATATCATATGAATGCTCAATTTCCTTGCCAGTATTTTGTGGTACTTTCCTTAGGCATACCAATTATTTTACTAAGACTTTTTGTTATTGAAAAACATATTTTCTTTCATGTTTTAAATTCACACTATTGTTACTACGCACACATATATATAAAATGTAATACAAATTTATACTTTAACTATTTTTATATCTCCTAAAAAAATTTTTTAATATATAAAATAAACTAATATGTTTATCTTTTGGCGATAATTGTGTTAATTAATAATAGGGAAAAAGTACTATTTTTTATTACTCCTTTGGTTGATTGGGTTTATATTTTTTTATATCATATAGCTATATATAATAATATTTTTTTAATTCACAATATAGTGCGCATATATTCACAAGATAAAATTTCTTAATAGGTGTATAATACTCTTTATGCATATATATGGGAAATATGCTATACATAGCTTTTTTCCCTTTTGCTATTTTTAGTAATTATTTTGCTTAAGTTGGTTATTACTTTGGGCTTATTTTTTACATTGCAATTATCTTAAGCATGGGACATTTTTTTTGATAAAATTTTTATATTATTAAAGTGTTTCATTTGGTTAATTTTAGGAAACCTTGTTTTTATTTTCAATATATTAACACAGTTTTTCCTATATTTTTATTTTTTATTGCCCAACTAGTATGGCGCAAAAGAGCATGATATATATTACATACATAATATGCAATTTAAAATAATGTAAAAAGATAAAACAAATTTACTTGATTATTTAATACTATTTCAAAATATTTAAAAAAAATTAACAAAACATGTTGTAGGCAACATTTTATATCATTTATTTTTAATGACAATGTGTGCGTGTTATTTTCATTATATGTACAAGGGAAAGTTTAAATTATGAGAAGGATAAAGCAAAAAATAGTGTAATGCTAACATAAAAATTGTTAAGACAATCATTAATTAAAAATGATATGATGTTTCTTTTAATAAATTTGTGAGCAAGTTGCACAATATTAGCAATATTTATATTTTATTTCTTTCTTTTCGGTGATAGTTTGATAAAATTCAAACAACAAATATGTCTGCTATTAGTAGAGCATGGTCTGATGGATATGTTTGTGTTGGTAAACTTTCTATATTCCTGTTATGAAATAAAAAATAAAATATATATAAAAGCTTTGCACACACATATGGGCACATAAAAAATAATTTATCATTTTTTTACTCTATATCATTTGGGATAATTTGGGCAGATAAAGGAACGAGCCCTTTATAAAAAATATAATCAATGCATCCACTAAATAACTTAGTTTTGTTTGTAAAAAGAGGCTCCTTTCCATTTACCTGAGAATAACCAAAAAAATTGTCAAACTTTTGTATACGTAGAACAATTTCTCCTAATAATAATAATAAAATTAAATAGTAATACTATTTTTAAAAATATTCGATTTTTACATCATTGAAAATGCTTTTAAATGGGTCTACAATTAAATCATGATATATTTCCAATGTTGTATTTTTTCGTAGCACAGCCTAATAATTAAAAAAGTATTTTATATAAGTATATTATTTTTAATATAAAAAATGGAAAAAATATTTTTTTTACTGGATGGTGTTCATGACTCTTTAGCAATTTCCCTGTGGTTATCAATCTATATTTAAAAAAAAAAAAAAATACCATGAAAATTTTACACATTGCCATAATGCTTAAATTTGTTTTGTTTTATTTTACATTACTCGTATACACCACTAAGTGTAGAAGTGTCTTTCAAATTTTTGTCTGATTGCTTATGTGATTAAAAAAAAGTAAGCTTATGTAAAAATGGTATAGTATATTATATTTAAAATGCATATATAAATATGTATACAAAAAAAAAAATTAAAATAATTAAAAGTGTGTACCAAAAATGGTGTAGAATTAAAATCTCCAATTAATAGTAACGGAATAAGTGGAAAATCAGGGAAATTATTTTCAATAAATTTATAAAATTCTTTTATAATTAAATAGGTATGAAACAATTTGATATCAGGATAAGAAGGATTCCAATGTATATGACAATTGCATATTCCTATAAATGTATTGCTCTTTTTTTTTTTTTGAAAAAGTTTAATAAAAATATATGATTTGTTCAGGTGATTTATTAACAAGTCAGGTTGATAAGTGTACATAAATATGTTATATAATTTTTTTTTTTTAATACAGTTGATAATTCGAGTATAATCATAGTAGCAAGACTTTGTCTCTTTTTTAATTCTATTAAGAACGCATCTTGTATCTAAAGAAAACACAAATAAGTAAAACATGTGTAACATAAAATAAAATTATTTCAACAATGTTTAAAAAAATATAAAATATATATTTCTTTAATTATTACTTCACACTGGCTTTCTGACGAATATTTTGCAAAATGTTTTTGTACTGATTCATTAAGATCGAAATTTTTTTTACTTAACAATTTGAAATCTTTTCTAAAAATAAAGAAAAGAAAAATAATTATATTGATATGAACATGGTTTATCTATATATTTTTCTCCATATTTGTATATTTTACTTATAAATAATACAACAGTTGTTACTGCTAGCTGATGGTGTAATATAATTTGATGGGAAATCAAAGGCAAAACCTAAATTTTGAAATTTGGTATTAATTTTATTTATCATAAATGAGTCCACTTCCTAAATAAGTTAATACAATATATGAAATGGCAATTTTTTTTGTTAATATTTTTAATTTATTGTTAGAACAGTATTTGTGAAGTAAACAGGTAGAACTATTATGTACACTGTATATATATGACAATAAACTAGTTGATTAATTTTGATGGTGTAATTAAATAAATCTCCTACTTGTAAGCATACTATATCAAGTGAGTTGTTGAGTAAATAGTCATAAAGTAAATTTCGACGATTACTATTGTTAGCATATTCAAATGAATTACTCAATACATTTTTAGTATTATTGTAACAAAATTTATTGAAAATATTTAGAGTCCCAACCCTAATTTTATTTCCTCTATACATTTTTTATTTCTCTCAGTTGCATATGCATAATATATGGATAACATATTTCTATATCATTTTAATCTACATATTATTCATACTTATCTTGTTTATATATGCATATATTTTTTCCATAACTTTTATTTTTTTTTTTTTCCATATTTTCTCAACATATATATGCATATTTTTCCAATTATTTTTTATGCTTCTTATTTTATGCATATGTTTATATTTTGTCAATTACCATCTTTTATAGTTTGCACAATTTTTTCTTATAAATGATAAGTATAATGCATATATTTATTTGTACAGATATGTAGATCTATATATTCTATATCTTTTGAGTTGGCTTTACTTAAGTTCCTCTGAAAAAGGAGGGAATTTTTTTTTTCTACGACATGATATTGTGGGAGAGAAATAATGTAAGAACGTTCAATTTTAGTTTTTTTTTTAAGAGAAATTATTTGGCTAGTCGCAGAAAAAATGGGTTAAGATATGGGGCAAATAATAAACTCCAAAACAAAGTGGGAATAGTGTGTTGGGGAAACAAGAAACAACGACGGAATGAAATAATAAATATGGGTGTTAGTACTTACAAAAAGTCTATATTTTATGATGAGATTATTGACAAAAAGAATGTCGAAAATAATATTAACATTTTAAAAATGATTAAAGATAGTACAATAAACAAATTGAGTGTCTATGATTGCACACTTTTTTTAAACTTTCTTATAAAAAATAAAAAAAATAAAGAATTAAAACCTGAAGTAAAAAATGTGAACAAAATAAAATTAGCATCCGCTTTGTATAAAGAATCTATTGCAAAAATCTTGAAAAATATAATATCTATGGAAACAAAATATATATTATATTTTTTTAATAAGTTTTCAGATTTAAGGGATATAAATAGTTTAGAATATTTATTTGTTAATATATATAATTCCCATTTACATAAGTTATCCTTATATCATTTTGTTGAAATTTTTTACAACTTGGTTATACTTAATTGCACATTTCAAAAAAATAAAGAAAAACTAAATAAATTTATGGAATATATAGTTTTAAATACAATTAATGAAAATAAAAATATAAAAAATTATGAAAAAAAAATTAAAAATAAAATAAATTTACAAATACAATGGGATAGCAAAAAGCCAATTCATATCAAATCTTTTAGTAAAAAGCCCAAAGAGGGGATTACTAATCGGATCCTTAAAAATAAATGCATATCTGTTAATGGCTACAACTATATAATAGATGAAAATACAAAAGGAAGACAGAAAAGGGATAAAGAACAGCAGTCTATTGTCACTCAAAATAGTAACAAGATTAATAATATGAGTGATATAATACAACCTCAATTTAACATAAGTTCACTTTCAAATGTTATGATATATAAATTAATATACAGTTTAGCAAAAATAAACATGAATACAAATTCAGTAAAAGAATTATTCCTTTTGTTAATTCCATATTTAAGATATAGAATTCAAAATAAAAATTATATTTATTCAAGAGATCGTAATGATATGCTAATAAAAATTATATGGTCTTATGCTTTTTTGCACATTAGAGATATTCATTTATTTGTTGATTTTTCCATTTGCATTCAAAGAATTATTGTTGATACAAAATTAGAGTATTTAAAAATCGTTAAAAGTATTTATGAGAATTTGTTAATATTTGATGAATTATTATTAGACATGTTAGATGATAGAATTAATGAGATTGAGAAAAATAGCCCTGAAGAATTTTCACACCCACGAAAAAAACAATTTAAAAAAAAAAAAAAAAAAATTGAAATTACCGATGATATTAAATTTAAGCCCAAAAAGGGAAGAAAATAACTAACATACACAATTTTGTATATTTTTAAGCAATTATAAATAGTGATAAAAATAAAATGTGATAAAATTTAGTTGTGAATTTCAATGTTTAGTATTCAAAAGAAGGAATAAAAACAAGATAATGCAACTTATTTTGAAAAATATACATATGCATATATATGTATTTGTTAATACATATAAAAATCACAAGTATTGACTTTCCCATTGGCAAATATATGACAGTTACATAAAAAATTTATGCATAAACAGGATATAAAAAAATTATAAAATTAGAATAAATTTGTTTTCTTCATAATCCTCATAAATTCTTCTTCATTTATTTCCCCATCTCCATCTCGATCTGCTTCATCAATCATCTATTAAGACAAATGAAAAAAGAAAAACAAAATATGTACATAAGAAATTAAAGGCAATATTTTCAAGTAGTTGTTGAAAAAATATATGAACATGTCAGGCAAAATTATCCGATTTGCACACACTATTACAACTATCCAAATATCATATGGTTTGAAACACATTGACTGTTAATGCATCATTTATTCACATACCTCTTGGATTTCCTCGTCAGTTATATTTTCGCCAAGCTCCTTGGCAACACGCTTTAAATTCTAAAAAATGAATACGAATAAAATAATAATAAATAAAAATAGCTAAAGTGGAGCTAGCTAAAATAATTTTTTTTTTTTTATTTGAAAATTACTTTGAAGGATATCTTTCCAGTTTCATCATCATCAAATAACCTAAAGGCTTTCAATATTTCTTCCTTTGGATCTCTTTCACTCTGGAAATGGAATAAAATCAATAATAAATTCGGTGAAAAACAAATCATAAATATACACAAATTTTATAAAAAAAAAAAAAAAGAGGGTGTTCATAATATTCTAAAATTTTTTAATGTATAATAATTACCATTTTTATTGTCATTATATCCAAGAAATCATTGAAATCTATAGTACCTGATCCGTCTTTATCAACATCAGATATTATTTTTCGTATCTTTAAAAAAAACAAAAAAAAAGACAAACATGGTGAATATATATAACTATGCTTTTATAGTAGCAAATTAATTATATTTTGCTTTATTTTTTTATTAATTATATGCTATTTTTCCATTTAGTTTGTATATTCAATATATTTTCATATTTGATTAGCATTTTTGTGAAAACTTTTAAAATCGTTTTTCTTTTTTTTTCACATTTTCATACACATTTATTGTTCATTTAGTTTGTTTATATATGCATATATAGTTGTTATTTCTTTTTATTTTATTACATCTTCCTTTTTTGGCTCGAAACCCAAGGCTCTCATGGCCACTTTTAATTCCTTTGCATCAATTCTGCCTATATACCGATAAATGAATAGGAAAAAAGTGAAAAAAACAATTATAAGCATATTATGCTATTTTTAGCATGTTATAATGCAAAATGTGTGTAATAGGATATTTCCCAGGTGTAGTGTCAAAGAAGGATATGCTCTCACTAACAGATATATTTATATGTTACACACAGAACTTTGTTTTTTTTTCTTTTTTTTTTTCTTTGATAATTACCAGTTCCATTTGTATCAAAAAGGTCAAAGGCTTCCTTTATTTCTAACTTTTGTTCATCATTTAGTTCATTTCTTTTATTGCGAGTATTTGCGCTTCTTATCATATTTTGATTTTTTCTATTCATTTTAATTAATCGCGACTAAAATGTACATTAATATATATATGTGACACAATAATATGGTGGTGAGTTTATTTTAATAATTTTATAAAAGGAAAATATTTTTAATGAAATTTATATTTAATTTTTTTTTTTAAAGGGAATATTTAACAAATGACTTTTATCATATATTGTTTTTATTCTCGTCTGTTTATTATTTCAAGGAACCAGCGGATGTTTTATTATAAAAGTACAAAAGTGTGTAAATAATATTGTTTTTCGGATCCAAGTTGAAAAAATCGTTTTTAGGTATATACATACGCATTATATTTTTTTCTCACTATCAACAATTAAAAAAATTATTTTTGAATAGCAAAATGTCGCATAAAAAAAAAGAGGAAATCGTAAAAATATATTTCTTTTATTACTAACACTATTTTATATTAGCGCTTGTTAAATATCAAGCCAAACTACGTCGAAGATATATTTTAAAAATATAACTTAAAAAAAATATTTTTTATGTCTTTTGGAGAATATAACAAAAAAAAAGTAAAGATAAACAAATATAATTATATGATATTAAATATAAGCGTGCAAACAAATATGCACATTCCATGTATTTGTATGTATAAATAATTTAAAGAAAATAAGAAACAAATAAAATTTGCTATATAAAAAGTATATATATATTTATTTACTAATAAATATACACATTTATTATAATAATAATAAGTGATATATGAAAATCCTATTTTGTGTAAAAAAAAAAACTAGCCATTTATTTGTCTATTTATAGCTAGTTTTTTTTTTTTTTTGCAAATTATTCTGAAATAGTAAGAATTATAAGTACTAAAAATATGACCATATTGATATGAATTAGGTATACATAAATGGCTAGTTCTTGAGGGGATTGCTTATGTCCTTTATAACCATTCCAAATTAACTTATTAAAAAAGTAGGCAATAGCTAAGCTAATATTTTCATTTATTTATTTTTCAAATCATTGTCTGAAGCTAGTATATTATTGTAGGCATGTTTGTAGTAAAAATGTTGGTATAGCATTTTTTGTTTTTTATTTAATGAATCAAAAAAAAAGAAATTGTTAAATTGGTTTGTTAATATATAATTCGAATCAGAGTTGATATATTCTTCTTTAAATAAATTGCGATAGGCATCGTTGCTTGCATTACTATTATAAATGTATTTCATAAAAAAAGCAGATTGAAAAACATCGGAAGGAGTTGTTATTTTAAAATTTGGAAAAGTTGCTTGCAATGTAATAATTTTATTTTTCGTAAAATATTGAACAACAGAGGAGGTGTCTGTAAATTGAGATTTATTTTGATCACTTAACGTATTATTATTTGTAGTTGTAGATTTTGAAGGGGATATAAAATATGGTAAAATTTTTAATAAGGTTTTGCTTTCAAATATTTGGGGTGTTTGAGCTTGAAATATTACTTTCCGATCTATAGTTTTTTTAATTGAATGATATCCATCATTTTCTTCTTCATTAGTATTTAATAATTTGATAGTGTCTGTTGCTTTTGATCCTAAAATGACATTTTTTCCCAAACTTGATTGATAAATTAAATTAAAAAAATCAAACTCCGAAAGAAATGGACGAGCTCCATCATGAACTAATATATCTGTAATATATTCTTTTTTTTTCTTAACAATATTTTCATCATTTTTTCCCTTATATAAATAATCGTAATCAAATTCGATATTAAACTTGGAATTTAAATGAGGATTTTTTTTCAAATAACTTTCTAAAACTTTATAAATATATTCTTCATTGTTTTCATATATATCTAATGGCTTAAGTGCATTTAAAAAAGAATCAAATCGTTCAGGTCCACTACCCACAATAGATATTAACTTATATCTATTTGTATCAATGTCTTTTGGCTTTATTTTATATATTTTATTATTTTTTTTTTTCCCTTTTAAATCATTTAATAATTCTTCCATATCAAAGATACACTTGTTTTTTTCATTGTCATATATGATATATTTATTTTCTTTTATATATTTCAAAATTGCTGTTTTGTCTTGTTCATTATTTTCACTTATTTCTTTTAAATTATTTTCCTTTTCTAATATATTATCGCTAGCTACTTTAAGAAAATTATTTTTAATTTTTTTTTTTAATAGTAAAGGATTATAAACATTAATATTTTCAACAATTTGATGAAAAAAGTTTGAATCACAAACTAAACTAATTGATTTGATATAATTACATTTTATAAATAAATTAAATGAATATATAAAAAGAGGAATATTGTCTAAATTCAAAAATTGTTTTCTTGAAGTTAATTCAGTTCTTTTCCCAACACCACCACATAAAAATATAGCATGTATATTTTTTTTGTTTATATTTTTTTCATATTTTTTTATTTCTTTTATATCAATATTTTCCATTATATTTTCATTGTGAATGTTAATATGTTTTTCATTTTGGGCTGACATATATATATTTCCCCTATCATCGTAAATACCTTTTTTACAACACCAGTGATTACTAACATTTGTAGATTTATTGTAATAATTTAAAGAAGGAAAACTATTTCCATCCTTTTTATTCGAAGATTTAAAATGTGTGTAAATAAATTGAAATATTTTTTGTTTTTCTTGATTTTTTTTACGCAATTTATTATTCTTAACATTATTTTGTGTGTAAAAATTTATCCCCTTCCCATATAAGGGCATACCACCCCAATTAACTCCTTTTTGTTCTATTATTTTATCTTTTTGAAAATTATATATCTTTAAAGTGTGTGCAAAATAATAAGGGTCATTAAATAGGTAGTAATTGAAAAATATGCAACTCAAGGTTACCCAAAGAATATTCATGTTCTGTAGTTATTACTCTTAAATAAGGAATTGTATAAACATACTTTTTTTTTTACTCTTTACACTTTTGCATATTTACAATCATATGCATATACATAGTAGCATCGAATCGAAAGATAAAACAAAAAATAAACAAATGTAAAGAATAACAAAATATCCAAAAGTAGGTGAAAAAAAATGTTTTATATATTCCATTTGTATAGGGTAATATAATAGCAGTTTTTAAAGCCAATAGCTAGTACAAACATTATGCATACATCGTTACTACATAGTTATACATAAAACTTCATTTTTTCTTATTCTTCTTTCCATATATTCAGCAATATATTCCACTTTTAATTTCACATAAAAATTTGTTCCATTCTTTTTAATTATTCCTCTCTCTCTATGTATTTATAAATTTTATAGTGCATACATTGGTAACTATATTATATGAAAGTATAGCTATATATATTTTTTTATAGTTAATTTTTGTTTTATAATTATTTGTCGAAATAATCACTATATAATTCAACAAAAAGGAATGAATAAAATATAAAAGTAGTATATATATATGTACTAGTACAATAATAATATTAAAAAAAATAAGAGCGTATGTATGGGGTAGTTCATTCCTCATTTAAAGAAAATAAAAAAGTTGTGAAAAATAAGAAAATTACAAAATGAAATAAAAAAAAAAACAAGATTAACATGTGGAAGGATAAATGATACAAAATGCAATTTGGCTGTATCAATAAAAAACCCTCATAATGAAACAAAAAAAAAAGGCGTTGGGTATAAAAATAGGTTGAAATAATAGAAGGGTATTGGGATAGGTAAAATATAAATGGTATGACCATAATCATGTAAAAGCATAAAGAAAAATTAGGTGCATATAACAAATAAATATATGGAAATAAAATGGTGAAATAAGAATAAATTAATTATTAACTTTTTAAAAAGCTTTTTTAAATTATCTGATTTTGTGTTATCCATACCTTTATATGAAAAAGTATAGGCATTTTTTCTTTAACCCTAATTATAGTTAGGTATATAATTAGGGATATAATCATATATAACACCTTTTAAAAATAAGTAATTATAATATATTCATCATATCCTGTTATTATTTTTTCAACGGAAAAATTGTAACTTAAAATAAGTTATACATATGTATGGTATGCTCGGCTTTATTGGTCCTTGAAATTTTCTCAAAGGGCTTTCGTCACTTAAATTGTTAACAGCATTTTTTAGAGGTTTCTTCAGTACTGTTAATCTGTAAAAAGTAAATATAAATAAGAGAAAAACCATATAAATCGTGTAAGTAAATAAATAAATGGAAAAAGCTGTCTCTATATTTTATGCGACTTTTTATACCTGAATTCCACCAAACGTATCTTTGTCTTTTTTGTTGCGAGGTAGCTTTTTAGCTATATAAAAAAAAAGTGAAACATGATAAATATTTTTCAAAATAATTTTATGTATGCATATTTAGAGAACTTCATTTTAGATGTTTTTTGTACAAACCTATTTTCAAAAATAAATCGTTAACGTTGGTTCCTGTTTTTGCTGATGTTTCAATGAACAAAATATTGTTGCTATTAGCAAAGGACTCAGCTAGCTGTAAAAAAAAAATAAAATCGATTTATAACCATATTTTTTATGAACAAGACAATTTTTACATGAACAGTTAATATATTTTTTTTATTCATCATATTTCATCGTATTTCTTCGTATTATTTCGTATTATTATTTTCTTATTTTTCTTATTTTTCTTATTTTTCTTATTATTTTTTACTTCTTTGTCAATGACCCTGTTTTTTTCTAAATCGCATTTATTTCCTGCTAGTGCTGAAAATAGAAAACACAAATTAAATTAAAAACGTGTTTATTTCCAAATATTGTATAAGCAAAAAGGAGGTATATACATGGTCATCTACATATGTATGCATAACCTATCACAATGTCGTTTGAATGAACTGATTTTAGTTCATGGATCCAGCCCTTTGCACCTTCAAATGATTTTTTATTTGTAATGTCATATACAATAACTGCTGCTGCTGCACCCCTATAAATTACAAAATAAAAGTAAATTGTGTATATAGGCATAAATGTTAAAGCATTGTACAAAATATAGAAATACGAATATGTAATAATATTAATATATGTGAGCGAAAATATTGTGTAAATTGAAATGTATTGAAAATTTTGGCATTCCTAAAATATTATTTTTTTACCTATAATACATAGGTGCTAAACTTCGATATCTTTCTTGTCTGTGAAAAGGGAATAATAATACATGGATGTAATAAATAATATAAGACAGATAAAATATGATGGCACTCTCATTATATATTTAAATTGTTCTATATGCTATTATTTTTTTCTTGTTTTTTCTTGTTTTTTCGTATTATTATAAGTATATAATTTAACCCGGCTGTATCCCATATTTCAAATTTTATTGTACATTCTCCAATATCAATTAGTTGAGTCATAAATGCAGCTTTTAAATTGTAAAAAAAAAAATAATAAATTAATTAAAAGTAGAAATAAATAGTATTAATATGTATGATTGTGTATGGATGGTAGTATTTAGTTTTGGAAATATAGCGAAATCTGATAATTGCCATTTCCCAAAATATTTTTTTTATATGTAAGTCGGAGTATATCTAAAATGGTACTCACCACCAATAGTCGATTCCTGGTATTCATAAAATTCATTTTTAGCAAATCGGACAACTATACATGATTTCCCTACTGATGTATCTCCTATAAAAAAATGATAGTTAAAAAAAGATGGATGAATATAATGTTATTATGTTAATTATATAAGAAAGAGAAGAATTATTATCATATACTAAAATAGTTTATGGATGTTTATGAGATTGTAAAACAAAATACACACAATGTATATATAGGATATATATATATATATATATATATATATATATATACATATACAGTATGTGTGTATTCATATTGTGTAAGAATATATGTTTGATGTAATTCTAAATTTATAATAGTTTTTATTTTCTTCTTTAATAACCTAGTAGAACCAGCTTGAAATTGAAAACTTTATTGGCATTCGAATTTTGGTTAGCGTCATATTTACCATCATTATTTATGTTCGATAAGTAATGATCCATTTTTTTTTTATTTTTATAATAATATAAAAAAAAATTTACAAAAAGATGGAAAAAAATTAACGTTCAAATAGTACTGCTACATATATATAATATATGTGTAAATGCGAGGAACATACAAATACAGATAAAGTAAGGCAATTAAAGTATGGGCTATTCTAGTATTATATATATATATAATATATATATATGTTTATTTTTTTCCTTTTTTTAAATGTTTACATTATCTTGAATGTATTATATATTAATGTGTGTAAATAATTTTATTTCTCAAACAAAAAAAAATGATTTCAAAATTTTTGTATTTTTTTTTAAATACTCTTTACAGTATTATTACTATTTTATTTTCATCACTGTATGAACCATACATAATATTATGTATATATATTATATATATAATTATGCGCACATTTGGGGTACAACAGGGTGACTTAAAAATGTAATAATTTGCAAATAAGTTATTATAAATTAAATGAATTTTAATGTAAATAAATAAACTTTAAAATAAATATCTTTATGAAGCAATTCCTCATTTTTTACGTCAAAAATAATTATGAAATAGAAAATGTACATAAGTATGTACTATTTAAATAGCGTTAATAATTTTTTGGAATATTTTTACTAATATTTTTATCTCATCATTTTTGGCGTAAAAAATGAGGAAACACTTTCGCATAAATTTA
Organism: Plasmodium vinckei vinckei; assembly: GCF_900681995.1. Classification (NCBI taxonomy): domain Eukaryota; phylum Apicomplexa; class Aconoidasida; order Haemosporida; family Plasmodiidae; genus Plasmodium; species Plasmodium vinckei. Next base: position 203,911 of record NC_051294.1, read on the forward strand.
GGTACTTGATCTATCCGTTGTGTTAATATATATTCTTTAACTTTTAAAAGAATTGCATATTATTTTATTCTCATATAATTTAAGGTAATAGTCATTTATATCTTTACATATTAGCATAAACCATACAGAAATTATATATATTGTTTCTTTGCTACTACAAAAGTATAAACTTAGGCAAATGGAAATAGCAAAGACATGTTTGTTGGTTTATCTAGAAATTGTATTGACAAACATGTGACAATATACCTTTATTATCTTCTTAAATTGTATTAACATAATTTTTCAACTTTCTTTATATGGACTAACAAAAATATACCCTTAAAATGAAGTCATTTTAGGGGATTGATAAAATTGGGTTAGCGACATTTATCAAATGTCTATACATTTATTTGTTATATTAAAAATAAAGACAATCTTTTTTTTTTCATAAAATTTAAGTTTTAAAAATAATTGTTACTATTTGCAAAATGGTTGAAAACTTTTCATCGATCGCAAAATAGAAACTGTTTAGAATATTTTATGGGGCATAGCCACAGATTTTATTTTGTACTTTAATTAAAAATGTAAAAAATGGAAAAATAAAACAAATAAGTAAATATGAATAAAAAGTGCCAAATCAAATGATTAACCAAAGTGTAAACATAAACAAGAATGGTATAGAAGAAAAAGTTTGAACTTTTTCAAAATATTATTTGAAATAAAATAAGGATATATTTTATGAGAACTTATTTGGCTTTCCGATTTTTTAAGTAGGAAGCTTTTTTCCTTTGTTTGACAACTTTGTCTTTTTCTTCTTGTATTTTTATTTTTGCTTTTAATTTTTTATGATATGATAATTTTGCCTTTTCTTTTCGTTTTAAAATAATATTTTTTTTAATTGAATGTAGCATTTGATACCATTTGGCAGCTAATTTAGGATTTTCTAAAGCTTTAAAATTAATTGTATCATTTTTCTTGGTGTCATTTTTAACGTCATTTTCATGATTAATCTTTTTGAACAATTTGGGTTTCGATTTGAAAGGCAATTGTTTTAAGAGTTGTGGTTTTACATAAATTTTGTTATGATAAAAATGTCTAAAAGGCATTTTTCGATATCCATTTGAATGATTAACATATATATTATATATATATCTTAATTCATTTATTGATTTTAATCTATTTTCTATATCATAATTATAATATTTTTTAATAGAAACATTTACATATAACTTTAATATAACTATATCACTTTTTTTTATTTGATCTGAAAATGTACATCTAAAATCACCCTTATCATTTAGTTTATTTTTGATAAGGCCTTTGATTCCACTAGGTGTAATAACAGGACAATTAATAAATTTACAAACTTCTAAATCGGAATTAAACATATTTTTTATAAAAGCTGTATTTTTAAATATTTTATATGGTTCACCAATTAATTTTAATTTTTTCATAATATTTATATTATTATTTGTTTCTAATATTATTCCATTTATACATATACGATAAAATGGAATCTTTTTATAATTATAAATAGCTAATATACCACTATTAACACCCGATAATGGTCCATAAAATGTACAATTACAATGCATATGTTCTGTTGTGTATTTTAAAAATCGAGTCCTTACATTATTTCTTTCATTTATTGAATATATAGGTATACTTTGATATCTTCTCCATCCAACTGAAAATATTAAAGGATCATTAGATCTCATAACTTTTGGAAACCATCTATGTTTTTTAACTCTACAATGTATTACTGAATCTTTTTCTTCATAACTTTGTAATCCTCCACATATTATTAAATTATTTTTTAAAACACCTAATTTACTTCTTTTTATAATCATTTCTATTTTTACATATTCACCTATATTTACTGATGATCCATACATATTACTTAAAACTCCAACTTCTTCTGTCTCTAAAAATTTCTCTTTTTCTTTTTCCTTTTTTTCTTTAAGCAGTTTGAGGTTTTCATCAATGGGTCGCGTAGTATTCCCAGATTTTGGAGTATTATCCATTTTGCTACTTTTTTCATCATTTTCTTCCTCTTCACCTTCCATCTCATTTTCTTCCTCTTCATCTTCCTCCTCACTTTTCACGAAGCACGAGCTATATAACTCCTCGTATTTCGAAAAAAAATTATCTACCAATTCTTCTTGTACAATATCTCCTATAAATATGCTAAGATTATTAAATATAAAAATATCATCATTTGTCATATTAAATGAATCAATATGATTAATAAAATAGTTACTTGAATGGATGTAACTATAATTGTTTTGTTTATTTTCTTCGATATTTAATGTATCAGTACAAAGTGTATTTTTTATTATATGCATATTTATATCTTGGTTCGGTATGTCGGTATTAGTTATTTTTCTTTTTTCCATATTTATAATATTTATTAAATCTCCTTTAAAATATAAACAATTATTTATTCTATTTATATAATTATGATTATATAAAAATACATCTATATTTATTTTATTTTCAAAAGCAAGAAGGTTAGCAATGTTAGAATATGGATTCATGTCATTATTTAAATTTGTTAAATCCATTTGTTCATTTTCTGAATAGTCATATTGTAAATTTTCGATTTCTTTATCTCTTTGTAAAGCGTATTTATTATAAAACTCACTATAACTTTTATCATTTTCATCATTATCTTCATTATCTGATATATTTATATTTGACATATAATTATAGTCATCTTCTTTATTTTTTTTTTCAAATAAAATTGATTGAAGTTTATTATATTCTCTAGACTTTTCATTAACATAATTTTCAGCCATTTTTTTTTTTTTTTGTTTTTCACTAATATATACATTTGATGGTGCTTTACGTCTTTGTCCTAACCCTCTTTCCATATCATTTTCTTTTACATCAAATAATTTTATATCATCTTCATCAGGATTTTTAGAAAAAACGTATTTACAATCTTGCAATTCCCTTATCATTTTTATGCTATCTGTCATGTACTTTGAATTTTCACCTCCTTTCCTTTCCGAATCATGCTTGCCAATATCACTATCGCTTTCATCATCACTTTCATCCTCATCCTCATCGTCGTCGTCGTCCGTGCCACCGCTTTGTTTGGCATCATCATCGTTATCTTCTCCCGTGGTGTCACTGGCCTCGGCCTGATCTGTTTTTTCCATAAGTAGCTCTGGCTTTGTGAAGTTCACTTTATTATTGGGAATATGGATGTACATATTGTCAAAGTCAAAAGATAAATTTCCAACATCAGACATTGGGGCATAAATACTTGGAGTTTTTTTTTCTTGGTTTATTTTAAATGGATCTTGTAAAATTTTTATATTTTCTATTTTTACATCACCAATGTTTGGTATATGAACAATTTGATTTTTATACATTTTTGAGCCATATACATATCCCTCTACATATACAGGTACTTCATCTTCACATTTATCGAGAAATTTTTCTAACCTCAAATCATTGTCATCCATCAAAGCATCTTGTTTTTTTAAAAAATCATTTTGATTTTTATAAGATTCATCATCTTCAATATCTAATTTTAAGCCAAGGATATAACCATGTTGATCTCTCCAAGATATTAATGGCCTTTTCATAACTGATAAGAATTTACATAAGTTTCGAATTTCGGTTTTATTATATCTATTATTTTGTATACCACTAAGAAAAAATATTTTTGATCCTTCAACCATCTCTTCTGAAAACCGTTTATTAATTTTTTTTTTTCTTTTTCTTATACTTTTATTATCTTTAAATTTATCCATATGAGTAACAACCCCAATAACTTTAGGCATCCCATGAGTATTTAAGATGCTTGTAAATTCTAATGTTTCTAATTCAAATCCAAAACTTCCATCAATAACTAATAAACAAATATCTGCAATTTTTGCAACATCAATCATATGTAATATATCATCATTAATTTCTATAAATGTATATCTTTTTAAATTTTTTGTAAAAATAGATATAGGTCTATCAATTTCATTAATATTAATACCAACATAATGTTTAATAATGCTTTTCATTAATGTGCTTTTTCCTACACCCTTAGGCCCATGAATTGCTATAATAAGAGGACTATTTTTATATCCTTCTTTTATTGTTTTATCAATACGTAACTTTTTCTCTTCAAGCTCATATAAATGTTGTTTTCTTCTATGGGCACTATTTATTCCCCCACTAAAAGTAAAAGCCTTATGATATTTTTTATTCACATTTTTATTGATTTTTTTATTTTTTGCTTTTTTCCCGACTTTCTTTTTTTTATGGTGCTTCCTTTTTTCATCCATGTGCTTGCCACTGCCCAGTTAAGTTTGCTTGTGATTTTCTAGTGATTTTGATGGTGATTTTTTTTTTTTTTTTTTTCTCAATCGTTTCAATGACAGCATAATAGCCTTTTATATCCTCATTAGTGGGGCCATCAATTTTGTTTCTTTTAGTTTCCCTTTTTAGCTATGCCAATAAAAATACTTTATTTTGAATAAACCTGTTTTTTTACAATACACTAAGTAAAGAATATATGGTCAATATATGCATATATAAATTATGCTTGAAAATGGGAAATAAGTCAAACTATTAAATAAGAGTGTGGATTAATTTTTTACAAAATAATACTATACCTTCTTTTGTTTTTATAACTTTTAATTTTTTTATTTTCTACTTTTTACTCTTTAATTGTAATAATACAATTTAAGAAGCTAGCGTGTCAGTTTAATAAGTTAGAAAAAAATGATTTGTTGGAAGACGATAGCAATATATTACTTACATATTTACGATTAAACTTTTTGAATAATAAAAATAAATCTACATCATATATATATATAATAATTAAGTAAATAAAAAATACAAATGTATATATAAAAATGTATAGTAATATGTTTTGGAATTTATAAGGGAAAAAAAAAAAAAAAATTATATATATATAAAAATATATACGCATACAATTTTCTACATAATTATGTATGTTGATTTTTTTTCTTTCTCCTATTATACTTCAAAATGTATTTATATTTTACAAAAAAAAATAATTAATTTTTTATAATAAATATAGTGAAATAAAAAGTTAAAAAAAAACAAAAATATTTATTAATTATCAAAATTTGTTTCAATATAATTTTTTATATTTCATTATATGTGAAAGAATAAATCTTTGGAAAAGTTCCAAAACAAAATGGGGCAGGAAAAATGGGTGGCAATATTCATTATACAAACATATTAATAATTGTGAAAAAAAAAAAATTATTTTACAACACTGCTATTTGTTAGGGCCATAACTATTTATAATATTTACAAAATGTGTCACATCATTTAAATATACTGTATGTATGTATATATATACTAAGGAAACTGCATAGATATATGCCTCTTTTTCCTTCACATTACTGAAGCACTTCCAGGGCCTTTTTAATTTTGTCAATAATTTCACGCTTCGGTTCATGCTCTAACTTTGCAACATTTACTATCTTAATGTTACTATCAATTTCTTTATAGTATGGACTATTTATCGATTTAGGAGCATTTGTTTGCTCGTTACTTTGAGTAGGATAATTATATTTTTGATTTTCTCCATGGCGATTAAGGTTGTCGTTATATTTATTTACATGATCTTCTTCTTCGTCTTCATTTTCTATTCCTTGATTATTTGCTAAGTTTGAATTAAGAGAATTATTATTTAAAGTTTGATTTCCATTTTGGTTAGTTACTATTGGTTCCGTTTTTTTTATTTCATCGTCTTGTTTAATTAGCTCATTAGATTGTCCTTCAAGGTGTTTTTTTTCCCTTTCTTGTTTTTGTTTTCTTTTTTTTTCTTTTTTCAATTGTTTCTTTTGTTTTTTTTTTCTTTTTCGTTCAGCTCGTTTACGTTGTCTTTTTCTCCTACGTGCTTCTCTTTTATTTTTTTTTTTATTTTTTTTTTTATTTTTACGTCTCCATAATCTTCCAAATCCCTTACGTTTTCCTCTTCTTTTTCGATTCCTTCGTCTTTTCCTTGACAGATCATATAATATTCTTTGTTTTCTATTTTTTATTTCTATACTACATGGTAAATCTTTTAAATTTAATTTGAAAAGATCATCTCCTTTTTTGTAGGACACATTATAAAAATTATGATCTTCAATATAATACTTGTTTATTTTATAAAAGTAAAGGAAAACATTAAATAATATAAAGTATTTCATATTGTATTTTCAACCTAACCTTCTCTCAAAAATAAGCAGATAAAACAGAATATAATATGAAGTCTATACTTTTCAATTAATATATTACACAAAAAAAAGAATAAACAAATCCGTTCTAAGATTAAAGAATGAAGTAAACATTCAAATATGTTTATGTGTTTAATATGTAGACATAAGTTTAAGATCTCTCTCATTATGTGCGAAAAAGATGTTACTAAATTTGTTTTCTTAATTGTTATAATGAACAAAGTAAGAGGGGCTTATGAAATTTTCATATAATGCTACCAAATAATTTGAATATAATTTATCAATATGTTTACATGCACGAGTTAAGGATGACGTTAGAAAGAATTACTAACTTCGAAAGTGATAGACCCTCGCACTTGCATGCATAGCAAGAAAAAAAAATATGCACACATACTTTTTTATCCTAAACAATTTTAATCATTATAAATATTAGTAAATCTTGTTTTAATTGATATAAAGGATATACATACATTGTAGCAAGTTGGCAAAAATAAAAAACACATTGGCACAATGGTAGAAACAAAGGATAAATAGAATGCAAAATGAAAACATTTTACAATGTTTTAAAAAAAATTAGATACAAATTAAACTTTCCATTATCAAATCATCAAATGAAATGGAAAAATAAAAAGGGAATTCTTGGATATAATTTTCTATAATACTTAAAAAATTACAAAAAAAAGTAAACATATTTATAGAGTATGTTTTAAAAAATTTCAAAATTTTTGAATTATATTTTTTTATATATAATTTTATTTGATCTATATTATTTTCAATCCATTTCTTTACACTATATTCAATACTGTTTAATGCGTAAACAAATAATAATGTATATTTATCACCTAAATATATCTTAACTCCTATTATTATTATATCTTCATTATCACTTTTATATTCGATTTTGTTTATTTGTCTATCTAGTATGTTAAGTGATAATACATGCTTTTTTAGAGCCTCTGTAAATTCGGGGGATACACTTGGTGATACCGTCGATGATACTGGTTCGGCTTCTGCTTCTGCTTCTTTGAAAATATATTCTTCCAACATATCATCATTGATGTCTAAAACAGTAGACTCATCGGGACTACCCAATGTTCCCTTTTCTTCTTCATCACTTTGTTTTTCTAAATTTGTTTTTTCATTTTCTTTACCTTCAATTTTGTTCAATTCTTTATCTATATTAGACAATTCATTTTTATTGTTTGTATTAACTTCGATTTGTTCGGTTTTCTCATTATTTTCGACTTTCCTTATTTCATTTTTTGTTTTTTTTTTCATTTCTTTTACAAAATACGTATTGTAAAGTTTGTAATAATGCCACGATTCTTTTGTACACCTTTTAAATAAGCATAAATATGTTATTTGTTTTTGTGTGCTATCACAATTGTTATTAGTAGTGGTTGTCTTTTGCTTCTTGACAAGTTGATATATACATTTTGGATAGTGTTTGATGTGTTTATAAAAATTGTTAAATATTTGTGAACTTATGGTGTAGTTTATACTTTCCTCCATTTTGTAAATACTTATTTTTCTATTTCTACTTTTATTTTTTAATATTTTTTTATTTAGCATATTCAAATTAAACCTTCGTTTTAGTTTTCCTGTGAAATATTTCCATTCATCTACATTTCCTTTACTATTTTTAAAGTCGTATAATTTCTTTTTCTTTTTTATTTCTTTTTGTGGTACATTCAAATTTTTAAGTATCATCCCAGGTGCCCCATTTGTTTCTAAACCTGAATTAGTCATGTTGTTATTCACTTGGTCTGTCGAAATGGTATTAGTTTGTGGATTTTTTTTTTTTTTTTTATTTGCTTTTTTCAAAATAAAACGCATATTTTTTTTTAAATGATTTATACTAAGTTCTGAATCTAAATTGCTTTTTTTTTTATCATCAACGGGAAAAAAAACACTTAAATTTATGGGGGTATATTTATTTTCCTTATAGTTTGATATGTGAAAAATAGACTCTTTTTCAATATCTTTATTGTTACGATTTTTATTATTCACAATTATTTTGCTAACAAAATATGTTCCTTCTTTACAATAACTCAGCTCATTTAATGTGTTACTATGTGTGTGATTTTTTTTATTATAATTTTTAAGACAAGCTTTGTTTGCATATCTATATGAAGTATTATTATCTTTAAAAGTAATATGTTCTATAATTTTGTTGCCACCTCCATGAATATTTTCACAATATCTAGTCCCGACCTTTTCAATCTTTTCATTTTTATTTTTTATATATAATTTCGTTTTAAGATAATCTATTATATTTTCATTATTTATATTATTAGTTATTGCAAATTTTTCAACTTTATTTTTGTTTTTTAAAAAATATTGTTCACCTTTTTCGATTTTTATAGGAGCATGCTTAGCATATTTTATATTTTTTTTTTTTAATATATTTTCTTTTTCCCATAAAAATGAATTCTTTTGAATTTTATTATCATTTACAATGTTAGACAATTTGCAACTATTTTTATTTTGTCCTTCTTTAATTATAAATGGTTTGGGACCAACTTTTTTTTCATTAGAGTTACAATATTCGATAGGTCTATTATTTTCAGATTTATCTATTTCATTCATTTGTTCACCTTTAGAGTCGTTTTTTTCATCGATGTTATTTGCGTCTTTTACATTTTTACTGTTTCTAAAATTGTTAATAATATTTGACAAGTTTCCAACAAGGTACTCAGGATTTAGTAAATTTAAATGCTCACCATTAATTATGTTTATATTATCTTCTTCTTCCTTATTTGAATAAGTGATATTATCTATATGAGCATTATCGATACTGGTTATTTTGTCATCTTGTGTAGGTTCTACTTTGTTTTTTTTTGAAATTAAATTTGTAGAATGTTCATTATTTAGATCGTTATAAATATAGTTTGGAACTAAATTGTTAATGATAGTACTTTTAATTAGCTCAAGTTTTAATATTCCATTTTTTTTTATACCTTCAATATCCATAGAAAAATCTTTTTTATCCTTTATCTCAACTGAATCAATATTAATAGTATTTCCTTCCGTTTCCTTTTTTATTATTTCATTATTCAAAGTAATTTGATTTTCACACTTTTCAATTTCATCTATTTTATTACATTCCTCATCTGGTAATTTTTTATTTGACTCTTCGTTTAAATTGGATTTATTTGGCATCTCTTCCTTCTTTTGTTCACTATTTTCATCTTGCTTTTTCTCTAAATCTGTCTTAATCACATTCTGCTTTTTCTCTAAACCCGTTTTAATAACATTTTTCGAGTCACTTCCAATGCTATTGCTACCCTTTTTAAAAACACTAACAGCATTGTCATAATTTTTTTGTCCTATTTTATTTTCGATGTCCATCCATTTAAATATGTTACTTATTCCTGAAGCTAAATCTTCTAATATATTTTCTGAATCATTATTTAAAAAATAATTTGAATAATAATTATCATTTTTTAAATTATCTAATTCATATTTTAGTTTTTTATTTGTTCTTAATTTTTTTCTATTTTCATTTATTAATTCATTGTATTCTTTTTTTAAAAAAATGTATGACTGATATATCCGTTTATAAATAGTTATATTAGTATGCTTATCATTTTTATATAACTCTTTAAATTTTTCATTTTCTTTTTCCCACCTTGTCATCTTATAATTTATATTACTATTTTGTTTATTCATTGGTGCATTTGTTCGCGATTTTTTTTCCATATCACTTTTTATGCAACTGCTATTATTGCTGCCTGACTTTGTAAAGCCATTGTTATTTCTGTCTCTATCTTTATTACTATCATTCTCAGAATGGGAAACTTTACATTGTGTCTTATTTATGATACTCTCTTGATTTATATTTTGATCATTTCTTTTTTCGTCCAATATTTTTTCTTTCTTTTCTTTTGAGCCTTCGGTTGTATCAGCTATTTCGTCTCTTAAATTATGCACATTCATTTTTTTATAGTTGTTATCACAGATTGTTTCGGGATGAATTTGTTTATTTTCAACTGAATCTTCCTCTTCTTTTTTATCATTACTTAAGTTGTTGTTATCTTTCTCAACATGAATCAGTTCAGCAATATACATGGCATCACCTTCGTTTTTTATATCGCTCTCTTGTCTATTGTTTGCATGTATATTATTAATTTTTACATCATTAATTTCTAAATCGGTGTTTCTTTTGCAGATGATTGTTTCATCAATCTCACTGTCATCCCTTGTAGCATCTAACTCATCACATAATTTTCCTTCATTTTCTATATCTTTTGTAAATCCTTGAAATTCACAACTATTATTTTTTTGGCCATAAAAATGGTCTCTGGATGGCTCGGCACTTTGCTCAGTCTGTTCCAAACTTAATGACTCTGGTTTCATATTATCCAAATAAGTGAATTTATTTTATAAAATTTCATTTACGATAAGTAGAAGAAACATACGAATAAAAATATATTTATTATTATTAGGGATAAAAAAACCCGCGCACATACACACATATATATATATATATTTTCATAAAAAAGCAAAAACATAAAGAGCTTAAAAAATAATGTATAAATATCCTCATCTAAATCTGTTGGCTTAAGGATACCTAAGAATCCTTCAGTTTGCATATATAATATACATAGCTAATATATGCTTTGCTTTTTATTTTTTTTTTGTTCTCAATTGGCGGTATATTATTAATACCATATTGAAAAAATCATATGGATTTTCTTCATTCTTAGAAAATTATTATATGGAACAAAAGTACACATATATCATATTTACGCAAGTTTGAAATATGCCATGCTCCAACATAATAGTGAAGCAAAAATGTGTGTGTTATTCGTCCATAAAAAATATACAAATTATATATCTATGCCAATGCACAAATGCAAAATTGATGCTTATTATTTTTTGAAATATTTATTTTTTAAAATACATATAATTTAAGGTAAAGAGATCTTTATATAGTTTATATATGAAATAAAAAAATACACATGTTTATTTAATTATAAAAAACAAATTATCATAATAATAAAAACATTTCAAACAAAAAATGGAAGAAAAGAAAAAAAAAGCAATTGCTAAATATGCTTATGTGTTGATACTCGAAAAATTCTTATAATCTTAGAAATATTCACAATTTGTTTGATTATTTTTATATTTTTCATAAGCAAAAGATGAAGTAAATCATTTCTGAAAAAATATATATTAGCTATTTTTTCATATAGCTAGAATTTCCCTTTAAAAAAAATATGATAAATATAGCTATTTGAATAAGGAGCATATAAATTAGAAAAAAAACATGAACAATTCAGATTATTTTATCCGTTATGTATGATTTGTACATGTTTTTTTTTTCCCTTACTGAATATTTCAAAATGGTACAAAATAATTTGATATAACAAATGTTCATTATTCTTGTTGCTAGCGATATGTTTAAAAGACAAAAGTATAATTTTTATCACAGGAAAAAAAATATGTGTATATATTTGACATATTCTGTATGGATATATGTATAGGAAATTTTTATAATTTTCAACGAGTTTTATTTATTGAATGTCTTCTGATTCATATGAGTCCGAATATTCTTGATTGGAATCGTTCTCATCTGAATATTCGCTAGCTGAACCATCTTCTTCGTCTATATCCGCTTCTTGTATTAAATTATGTTCTCTACAAGAGTTTAAATCGGATTCTTGTATATTTCTAATTTTTTCAATCATTTCTAAATTATTGTTTTTTAAATCTTTATACAGATCTAATATTAAATCAGAAACTTCGATCTACAAATTGGAAAAAAAAATAAAGTGTACAATTGTTAATAAATTAATATTTTTCATAGTTTTACTTATATTTCTATTATTTATTCGTTTGCTTGTTCATCTTACATCACTATCATCATCAAGATCTACATTAAAAAGTGTATTAAGTTCGTCTCTTAAGTAGTCACAGAGTTTATCTTTGGGTGTCGTGTCTTGAGAATAGTATATGAAAAAAATAAAAAAATGTATATATACATTTCAATTATCTAAGTAATAAGAAATGGTAATGCATTTTAGCGGCTAATTCAATATATACATCCACGTTAATGTGTTTTGCGTGCTTACTTGATAAAACATAATTATGGACATATTCAATTAACTTTTTTTTCTTCTCCTCTGAGGATGTTCCACCCCAATTGTTTGTCACAGCTAACCGGAGCACTGTCCTATATCAATGGAAAACAAAATTATATATTTTTTTATTTATTCAATCGTATGTAAATAAATATAAATTATAGATATGCATGAAAGGAAGGTATAGTAATAACCCTTGTAGATTGCAAATGTAAGTTTTTGCCAAATACATAGAATATTTGCATATATTAAATTTGTTTTTTAATATAATACCATTTTTCAAATATTAAGTTAATCCCTTCAAGTAATAAAGTAGATAAATTTTCACTATGCATTATTATTATTTTATTTAAAGTAAAATTAAAATATGTTTTTCAAAAAATAGCCCGTTATATATTTTATAGAGACTCTGTTTCATTAATTTTTAAACAATCCGTTTTTTTATATTTTTTTTTTTCGTTGTTTTTTTCCACTCGTTTTTTAATTACAACGATTACATTTTATTACGTCAAAAAAAGGGGGGGAAGTATAAAAATGCTTTTATTTTATAAAAAAAAATGTCTATATATTCCTGATTTACTATAAAATAAATATTATATCCAATTATATATTACCACAAGTAATGACGTTTGGCATTCTCGTGATGCTATTTTTATTATTCATTATTTTTTTACTACCCAGATATTGTTGCATATTAGGAAATAGCATATAAAAAATATAATAAAAGAAAAAAAGAAAAAAATTTACAAACAATATATATGTAGAAAATAATAGCACGGTAAATAAGAATAATAAAACAAGTGAACTTTGCACGACTTTAGAAAAATATTAAATGAAAAATATAAATTTTCCAAATAATATATTATTTCTTTTATTATTGCCCTCAACCGAATTCGTAAAATATTACTATATATTTTTTTGCATGAACTGTTAATAATTAAATGGGATAATTTATAAATTTTAGTTTTATTATTCCAAAATGAACAGGTTGAAATCGTAAGTTATCAAAAAGAAGGTTTATTTTTTCTTTTGTTTATCATATTTTTTATAATTATAAATGAGGATATATAAGCTGGTGTTATATGTTTTTATGAATTAAACTTATAAGTGGGCGTATATATTTCTCCTCTATACTTTCGGACAACCATATCAATATGCTAATGCTTATAGAACTTTGTTCAATATCATAAGGTATAGAAATGATTATATACCAATGAGGTATAATTCAGTTTATCCACCTTCTTTACATAAATTTATTTATTTAAAGATAGAATAATATTAGATATATATTATACAAAACAGTATTTTTGTATGTAGGGGTATTTTATAAAATTTATTTTTTTCCTCCTTTCCTACACACAAAAAGTAAATAATTATATCCAATATAATATAAAAAAGGTAACAAAATTAATAAGATATATATTTATCATATCATCTTATGAATATTTTGACACAATTTTTACGTATATTTTTGTTCATATAAATTGGGCTAATATTTATTATTTTAACATTACAAAGCAATAATATTTTTTTCTAATAAGACTTTTTTTATGACTGTTCATAAATATTTATATAAAAAAATTATTAGTATAATTTATTTTTATGTCATTGTGTGTATTTAGTAAATGGATATATAAATATTTTACACGCATAAATATAGTGATACTAAAAAAAAAGAAAAAAAAATGTGTTAGTTTCCAAATATGATTGTCATTAATTTTATTATTCTTATGAAAGAAATAAAATATTATAAAGATAAATTAGCCAAAGATATTTATAAAATATGCAAATGGAAATATATGAGCATATTTAAAAAAGTATATATATATTGTTGTTAATTTGCTTTGTCATATTATAAACACTATATGATATTTACACTTTTTCTTATACACAATTTTTATTTAATTTATAAATAATTTAGGTATGGACTAATTAATTTTTTTTCTTAATTGAGATATTATTTTATTTTGTATCAATTTTCTACAATGCAAATAAGAAAAAAAATATATTTTTATGCATACATAACATTATTATTTTAAAAATAATTGAAAATTCAGAAATAATAGCAATTTTCAGATATTTTTTTCACTTATTAATCATTTTCATTTATATGTTTAACACTATTTCGTAACAAATAAAAAATAAAAAAATAATCGCTAAAAAAAAATACAAAAAAATATTAAAATGTATGGTGATTAATTTTTATAAGTGTACATATATATATATGCATACACGGCATAAGTGCTCATTACTTAATAGCTTAAAATTTTACAAAAATTTTTACCATATTGTTATGTATGTAAAATGATGCGCTTATTTATGTATACATTTTTTTTCCTGTTTTAATAAATAAAAATATATATATTTTTTATCCCTTGTTTTATATTTCTATTATTTTTTTTTCTTTTTTTTTTTTTTTAATATGCTTTTCTTTTTGTTTTACATCATGCCAAAAAATGCGTAGTAAAATTAGGATTTATATATAATATATACACATATATTATTATAAGTATGCACATGAAAAGCATTATAAATATTTTGATTTAGGTATGTACATATAGTATAATAAAGTACGCAAATTGAGATAAAAAAACTTAAAAAAAATAATATAAAAATTATTCTGTGGATTTACAAAATAATTGATCCCTCAAAAGAAGCAAGAGAAACACATCACGTATGTACATGTAGTATTTATGCGTATTATGTGTTAAATAAACATTAGAGCTGATTATATTTGTTTTTTATTTTTTCATACCATTTTAAAAAAATACTATACAATATTTGGAGTTACAATTATTTTAATCTATGATAAAAGCTTATATTGAAGTGTTTACTTTTCATCGTAGCATATGGTCGTGAGTATATGGATATATGTATATGTGCCTATGTGGATATAGATAAATAGAAACATAATTTATGAGTAGGTTGCCCCTTTATTTAAAAATAAAGTTTGATTTAAGATTACATTAGAAATATAAAATAAAAAGATCTATATATCGAGAGACATTTCCAACAGATATCTTTCGATGTATTTTGCCATATTGTCAATAAAATAAACATACAAAATAATTATTGATATTATAAAAATATAATGGAAGATATTTTGAAATATGCACATATATATAATGTAGAAGATGTTTTGAAAGCAGTAAAAGTAGATGAAAATCGGGGTTTATCCGAAAATGAAATAAGAAAGAGAATAATGCAATATGGGTTCAACGAATTGGAAGTAGAGAAAAAAAAAGGAATTTTTGAATTAATATTAAATCAATTTGATGATTTATTAGTAAAGATATTACTATTAGCAGCTTTTGTTAGTTTTGCACTAACATTACTAGATATGAAAGATAATGAAGTAGCTTTATGTGATTTTATAGAACCCGTTGTTATATTAATGATACTTATATTAAATGCAGCTGTTGGGGTATGGCAAGAATGTAATGCAGAAAAATCGTTAGAAGCATTAAAACAATTACAACCAACAAAGGCAAAAGTATTGAGAGAAGGTAAATGGGAAGTTATAGATAGTAAATATTTAACAGTTGGTGATATAATTGAATTAAGCGTTGGTAATAAAACACCAGCAGATGCTCGAATTATAAAAATATTTTCAACAAGTATTAAAGCAGAACAAAGTATGTTAACTGGTGAATCATGTTCTGTTGATAAATATGCAGAAAAATTAGATGACTCATTAAAAAATTGTGAAATTCAATTAAAAAAAAATATATTATTTTCTTCTACAGCTATTGTAGCAGGTAGATGTATAGCTGTTGTAATTAAAATTGGTATGAAAACTGAAATAGGTAATATACAACATGCAGTTATAGAATCAAATAATGAAGAAACAGATACACCATTACAAATAAAAATTGATTCCTTTGGAAAACAATTATCTAAAATTATATTTATTATATGTGTAACAGTTTGGATTATTAATTTTAAACATTTTTCAGATCCAGTACATGAATCATTTTTATATGGATGTTTATATTATTTCAAAATAAGTGTAGCATTAGCTGTTGCTGCAATTCCTGAGGGATTACCAGCAGTTATTACTACATGTTTAGCATTAGGAACCAGACGGATGGTTAAAAAAAATGCTATTGTAAGAAAATTGCAAAGTGTTGAAACATTAGGTTGTACCACTGTTATATGTTCTGATAAAACAGGAACATTAACAACAAACCAAATGACAGCTACTGTTTTTCACATATTTAGAGAATCAAATACATTAAAAGAATATCAACTATGCCAAAGAGGAGAAACATACTTCTTTTATGAAACTAATACTAATCAAAATGATGAAGAGGATTCATTTTTTAAAAAATTAAAAGAAGAAGAAAATGAAGAATCTGATTATAAAAAAAAAATAAGTAAAAATGTAACACATGATGAGGAGGATTCAAGTGATGAAAGAGAACCATTAATAAATATGAAATCTAATGTAAATACAATTATAAGTAGAGGTAGTAGAATTATTGATGATAAAATAAATAAATATAATTACTCTGATTATGATTATCATTTTTATATGTGTTTATGTAATTGTAATGAAGCTAGTATTTTATGTAATAGCAATAATAAAATTGTTAAAACATTTGGAGATAGTACCGAATTGGCTTTACTTCATTTTGTTCACAATTTTAATATAATTCCTAATAATTCAAAAAATAATAAAATGAAAACGGAATATGAAAAATTAAATAGTGGAAGCAAAAAATATAGTGATGCAGATACAGATTGTGATTCTTTATATAGTAGTGAAAAAAAAACAAAAGTTTCAGATAAAAAATCAGAACCATCATTTCCAAGTGAATGTATAACTGCATGGAGGAATGAATGTACAACAATGAGAATTATTGAATTTACTCGTGAAAGAAAATTAATGAGTGTAATTGTAGAAAATAATAAAAACGAATATATTTTATATTGTAAAGGTGCACCAGAAAATATTATAAATAGATGTAAATATTATATGTCTAAAAATGATGTACGCACATTAAATGATTCTTTGAAAAATGAAATTTTAAATAAAATTAAAAATATGGGAAAAAGAGCTTTAAGAACTTTAAGTTTTGCATATAAAAAAGTTAAAGCTAATGATATTAATATAAAAAATGCTGAAGATTATTATAAATTAGAATATGATTTAATTTATATTGGAGGATTAGGTATAATTGACCCTCCAAGGAAGCATGTAGGAAAAGCTATTAGTTTATGCCATTTAGCAGGTATTCGTGTTTTTATGATCACTGGTGATAATATTGATACTGCAAAAGCTATTGCTAAAGAAATACATATATTGAATAATGATGATACTGATAAATATAGTTGTTGCTTTAATGGACGTGAATTTGAAGAACTACCTTTAGAAAAACAAAAATATATTTTAAAAAATTATCAGCAAATAGTATTTTGTAGAACCGAGCCAAAACATAAAAAAAATATTGTTAAAATTTTAAAAGATTTAGGAGAAACTGTTGCTATGACAGGTGATGGAGTAAATGATGCACCTGCTCTCAAATCAGCTGATATAGGTATTGCTATGGGTATTAATGGAACTCAAGTTGCTAAAGAAGCTTCAGATATTGTTTTAGCTGATGATAATTTTAATACTATTGTTGAAGCTATTAAAGAAGGACGATGTATATATAACAATATGAAAGCTTTTATACGATATCTTATAAGTAGTAATATTGGAGAAGTCGCTTCGATTTTCATTACTGCTATCTTGGGTATTCCCGATAGTTTGGCTCCCGTCCAGTTGCTCTGGGTCAACTTGGTGACTGATGGTCTGCCTGCCACTGCTCTCGGTAAGTTCATCAACTTTATCATCTTTTCACAATTGTCTAATTTTTTTTATTTTTTCATTTATTCCACTTCTTACTTCGCTCACTCATTTTTCTATTTCTTATCCACCGCAGGATTCAACCCCCCCGAGCACGACGTGATGAAATGCAAGCCCCGACACAGGAACGACAACTTAATAAACGGACTAACATTGCTCAGATATATAATTATAGGTACATACGTTGGAATAGCTACAGTATCAATCTTTGTATATTGGTTTGTGTTTTACCCAGATATGGATAACCATACTTTAATAAATTTTTATCAACTTTCTCACTACAACCAATGTAAAACATGGGAAAACTTTAAAGTAAATAAAGTGTATGGTATGTCCGAGGATTTATGCTCTTACTTTTCTGCTGGCAAAGTCAAGGTAATTAAATAGTTCGATTTTACTTTATATTTCACATATATATGTATGTAGGAATATGCTTATTCATTTGATGGTTGTTCATTTTTTTTTCTTTTTAGGCAAGCACTTTATCATTATCCGTTTTAGTTTTAATTGAAATGTTTAATGCACTTAATGCACTTAGCGAGTATAACTCCTTATTTGTGCTTCCGCCATGGAGAAACATGTACTTAGTATTTGCAACAATAGGATCTTTATTTCTTCATTGTTTGATAATATACTTTCCACCATTAGCTCGAATATTTGGGGTTGTGCCACTTAATTTACACGATTGGTTTTTAGTATTTTTATGGTCCTTCCCTGTAATAATAATTGATGAGATCATCAAATTCTATGCAAAAAAACAACTAAACGAAGAACTCGGATATGGCAAAAAGTTGAAGACACACTAATCTCTCACTCCTTTTTCTAACACTATCTATGTTTCATTAATACAGATACTTATTCTCATCAATAATTATAAACATGTTGTACATGGAAGTTTATGTCTTTTTTCTTTTTTTTTTCCTTTTTTTATTGTAATAATTTTCTAAATTAAAACCCAAAATTATGAATATACATAATGTATAGTTATCTCTTAATTATTTTACTTTTTTTATTTTATTTTATTTTTATTTTTCATATTGTATTTAAATTAGTATAACATTATTACTATCTCATTTTTATTTTTTTTAAATAAATTATAAAAATCCAATAAAAAGAAAAATAATAAACATCAATTTTTTTATATATTCCTTATTTTAAATATTTATAATTTTTTAAAAAAATATATTGATGTCTTTTTCGAATTATTCTAATTTATTTTTAGCAATTTTTTTAAGTATACACATGGGTATATTGAAAAATTGTGCGTAAAATTGTGCGAGAAAAATACACATTTTTCCTTTCCATTATTTTTTATTTTTATAAAAAATGAGAAAAACAAAGTGTATATATTTTGCTAATTAAAAATATAAACTAGGAATTTATGAACTTACAAATTTACGAACTTACAAATTTACGATTGTTTTATGTTTTTCATTTTTTTTTTTAACTTTATTATTTATTACATTCTTTTGCAAATAGTCACAATGATAATACTTGACAAATAAAGAAAGGAACATAACAAAATACATTGATTTTTTTTTTGCTAAACTTTTTATTTTTTACATTTTAGAGAAAAAATGGAACTAGCATATGAGAATGAAGTTACAAAAAAAATTGTTTATAAAATATTAAACAATATGAACTGTAAAAATGATATGACATTAGAAAGGATGCAGCACAACAGGTACACATTCATTTTGCTAATCTTGTTTTACTTTGTTAATCTTGTTATTACTTTGTTACTGTCTTGCTACTGCCTTGCGTATGTATTTACGTGAAAATATGAATGTTCATATAGTAATGGCACTGTTTCAAAAAGACGGAAACCAAAACAGGGTCATATAATATGGCACATATAATAGCACAAAAGAATAATTCATTTTGTAACTATTATATTTTTTCCATTTTGTAACTATTATATTTTTTCCATTTTTTCCATTTTTTCCATTTTTTTCCACCCTGCTTAGGAACAAAATAGTAAAATACTTTTTCGAAGCAGAACTGTTATTCAAATATTATGACATCAAAAAGACGGGAGAGATAGATATAAGTTTATTTCCCCCAATGGCAAGAACATTAAAACAGATATACGATGCCGAAGATATTAAAAAATTTGAAAAAGAAATGAATGTTAAAAAAATGAATAAAATGACATTACCTATCTTTTTAACTTTATTAAAAAGGAAATTATTTCAAGTAATCGATTTTGATGAAACTTTTCAAAAACATTTTAATATCCTTGATATGGAAAAAAAACAAAATATCAACCTCGAGAGATTAAAAACTTTTGTTGGAGCCATAGGTGATAAATTAAGTCCTGAACAGTTTGATTTTTTTATAAAATATAACATAAAAAATAATGATAAAATTATTAAAGACGGTATTATTTTTGATAAAAATAACAACCCTACAAATGTTCCCTTTGATGCATATAAAGAAATGCTAACTTTTTACAAGTCGTTT
Organism: Plasmodium vinckei vinckei; assembly: GCF_900681995.1. Taxonomy (NCBI): domain Eukaryota; phylum Apicomplexa; class Aconoidasida; order Haemosporida; family Plasmodiidae; genus Plasmodium; species Plasmodium vinckei. Next base: position 224,493 of record NC_051294.1, read on the forward strand.
TGATTATGCATTTCAAAAATGGAGTGAGCAAAGTAAAGTTAAGCAAAAGGGAAGCAAAATGGAAGCAGTCCATACAGCTTACACCATTACATCGTTACAGATTGCATGACGATCCAGCCATTTTGTTTATAGCCATTTGCAGATATGCACACTCGTCTATTTAATTTTCTCCCTATTTTTACTAACACAATTTATATTACAAAATAATGCAACATATAAAAATTTTAGTCATTACAAAATAATGTAACATATAGAAATTTGAGTCATTACAAAATAAGCCTACTCAGGCATGAGTTCATTATGTATACATTTATTATAAGGTATAATTTTATATTTTCTTCGAACTTACATTATTAAAAAAATGAATAACATATATTTGTATTTTATTTATGAATTTATTTCCCATTTCTCAACCTTATTATGTTTTTTACTTATTAATTTTTATTTACTACCCTTTCAAATTTCCAATTTAAAAAACATTTTTTTATTTCAAAATTTGTTAATATTTTAGAAAGAATTTAAATATAGCTTATTAAAAATAAGTGTGGCAATTGCTATGAGAAATAAAACTTGTATTATTTCTATGGTATGGTATGGCATGGTATGGTAATGCATATTTATGCTTTACATATTTATATGCTTATTTTACATGCTGTATATTCAATTGCTTACACGTAAATAAAACTGCAATAATTTTAAACTACACATATTTATAATTTGGCATTATATATGTATATATTTTTTACTTATATTTTTATTTTGTAATTTATTTAAAATTTTTTAATTGTTATTTTTTTCTCCTTTACTATATAATTTATGCTGTGCATAGATTATGGGATATGACTAATACCTGCCTGCCTGATTGCGTTTATTTTATTTTTTTATACGCTTATATATGTATATATAATAAATATATTATTATGCATGCCCAATCTATATCTAATACTATATAATACGTATGAGTAGTGCTCACTATTTTATGCAAAAGCATGTTGGAATTAATTTTTTATTTTTTATAAAACTTAAAACATATTATCAATTAATAGCAAAGCAGGGCGTAGCTACTTAATTTGCTATAACTATAAAAATAGTTGAAAAAAAAAAAAAAAAAAAAACAATATTGTAAAAATTCGTAGAAAAGCGGGCTTTGAATTGTTTGAAAATTGAGAACAATAGAAAAAAAAGTAATATTAGCATATTTGAAAAAGTATAGAAAAAAAATATAAATAACAAAATAAAACTCTATATATATATATATATCTTAAACTTGTTTAAAATATAAATGAAGAATTATATTAGTAAAAGAAAATGAATGAAGTGCCAATGTGCTTGTTTATTGCTTGCTCGACAAGTGATAACACAAGTAGAGAATATATTTACACAATTTTAAAAAATAGATTATTAGGTAGTCATGTATGTATAGATACAAACATATTAGATGTCCCAACGAATTTAAAATTTTGTACCTTTGATGACTTATTAAAATGTGCTGACGATTTACAAAAATATGATAGCTATGCTTATGGGTGTTTAAAAAAAATTGAAAAAATAGCTAAAGAATATGATGAAAATATAGAATTAAAAATAATATACCAACGTCAACATATAAATATTGATCAATATATTAGACGTTTTAGTTGGGATGATGCAAAATATCCTAGGAATAGATCATTAGTCGATACAATCGATGTTATTATTAATAATATAACAAAACTTTCTGATGAAATTCAAATAAAATCTAACATTTTAAATGATTTAAAAGAGAAAAAAAAATTATATATATCAAAACATGATAGTAATAATTTTATACATAAAAATTTAAATGAAATATTAACACCCCAAGTTGTTAATGAATCCGATTTTATGGAAACTGAATATATTACAACAGTTATTGCATATGTTTCAAAAGATTCGATAAATGATTGGGTTAGTAATTATGAAAAATTTTCACAATATGTTGTACCTAGATCAACAAAACAATTTAATGATTTAATTGATAAAGATGGGAATACATTATGGAAAGCTTTTGTTTTTAAAAAATTTGTAAATAATTTTATTGAAAATGCAAAGAGTAAAAATTTTATTGTTAAACCATTTAAATATGATGAAACACATTATAATAATATCATGGAGTCAAGAACAAAAATTGAAACTGAAGTTATAAGACAAGAAACATTTTTAAGAAGAATGTGTTTAGCTGCTTTTTCAGATGTATTTATTGCATTTATTCATATTAATATTTTACGTGTTTTTTGTGAGTCAGTTTTAAGATTTGGCGTACCTCCTAATTTTGCTTCTTTTAGTATTAGAATAAATGGGGAAAGTAAAGAAAAAAAAGTTCGAAAAAAATTATATGATATATTTTCTACTACTGATTCGATTGGCAAAAATTATCTTAAACGCTCTGATGAAAATGATGAAGAGATATATCCATATGTATCAGTTTCATTTAAAATATGATCTGCACTTCTTTCAAACTGGGCAATACTTAATCTGTATTTTTTTTTTTTTTTTCATAAATCATTCAAACATTATATATATTTAGAAATAAAAGCGCATTATCCCGTTTTTATTAATATGTTGATTTGTTTTAACGATAGTAGAAAAAAATAACTGACAAATAATGTAAGCAAAATATAGTGTATTCATTGTTTATGTATATTTTTGCTTAGACCGATAAACAGAATTACTTTCGAAGGCTATAGCAAAAATGGACAAGCATACATATACAAATATTAACGCTACCCAATTTTTTCGAACCAAAAATAAACGTAAATTGGCCTTACTTCTAAACCTCACAATATACTCAAAACAGAAAATCTTAAACAGTAAGATTATTGTAAATATAATTCAAATAAAATGATAGCCTATAATATAAAGGGGTATAGCCATGCAAAACTATCACATACAGTATGCATGACACCTTTTTGCTACACTAATAAATTTGCAACATTGAATTTGTGTACATATAATATAATTGAACATATTGTATCCCCATTTTTTCGACTAATTTTTAAAGAGCCAATATATTATTGTGGGCGCTGATAATATTTATGATTTATTTTTATTTTATTTTTTCTTTAATTTTGCATAAGATCGTGTATTTCATTTGAAATATTATTGTTTGTTTTTTTCTCCATATTATTTTGACTGTTTTCTTAATTTAAAAGAAATGCAAAAAAATAAAATTCAAAAAAAAGAATGTACAAATAGTTCAAATCTTTCGAGGAAAAGTATGCATATTTTCCTTTCATTTCTTTTTCTTTTTTTTTTTTGCTGGCCCTCCTTAACTGCTCATGCTCTTTCCTACATAATACACAATTTTTAAGGAAATTAAATAAGTTTTACTTTTATTATTATTTTTTTAAAAATAATTTATGAAGATTTGTTATTGAAATATAAGAAAAAATATACTTTTTTATTTTTTGCAAATGTGTAAAGTGTGCAAAACAATATGCTTATGCATACGTAGGAGGAGAACAAAAATGTGCCATTACCAAAATGTTTTCATTTTTTTTTTTAATATTCATCATTTGGGGGTTTCAAAGAAAAGAAAAAAAAACACATTATAAGAACGTAGTAATAAAGTTTGATTTAATAAATATACAGCTTGTTCAAAGTTTAAAATTTTTTCTTAAAAATAATAATTTAAAAAAATATTTGGAAAAAATAAGCGGTGTAATATTTACACCTATCTTATAAAAATTATTTCATGGCTATTTATTCTAAAAACAGATGAATATCAATTTGAAAAAAAATATCAAAAAAAAAGAGAAAGAAAGGGATGGCTAAAAATATAAAAAAAATGAAATAAGTATATAATACAAAAACGAAATAGCACACCATTTGCTAGCTTATCTTATAGTACATACATGTTTATACATATTTACCATAACCCGTATACATAGTACAGATATTCCCTATTTATGCAATGCTTCAGAGGTATTATCAAAGTGAAGAAAAGGATGGATCCATCCGAACACATTACTTTAAAAAAATTGAAACAGAAAAAATAAGTAAGAGCTTGTTGGATTTGGAAAACATGTTTCAAGTTGAAGACATATTTTTAGACATGTATATAAATGAAAAGGAAAAAAATAATTTTGATTTTTACATAAATAATATACTAGACGATTTTACTAGTAATAATAATTTAGAAAAATGGACAAACATAGATATAAGTAATGTATATAATTATATTATATATGACAATAAATATTTTAATGATATAATAAATGATAAAAAGGGATATTTAATATTAAAATTAAAATATACGAATGAAAATAAAATTATCACTTCTTATTTTAAAGTTAATTGTCGTAATGCTCAATGGGATAATGAAAAAAAAGTATGGCATATACCTTTATTTTATATTTTTGAAATATCAAAATTAACAATATTTTTAGGGGGAACAGTTAGTGATCTTGTTCTTTATTATTTATGCAAATTATTTCACCACTTTTCAAGTATAAAAAATGTGCATAACAATAGTGGGGGTAATAAGCCAAGTGATTTAGAACAAGGGAAAATAGACAATAGTGATAAAATTGGGAAAAATAATGATTTGAAAAATGATGGAAACAATGAAAACCATGAGAAAAAAGAAGACATAAATAAAAAAATAACTAGCCAAAATGATGATAAAAAAATTGAAGAAAAAGAGGAATATAACTTTGAAGCTTTTGTTAAAAAAAATAAAACACAATTTATTAAATATATAAAAAATGTAAATATTTTTAAAATAGAACATATAATAATAAATAATGTTGTAAAAAGTGATACATTAAATATAAAAATATTACCATATAATGAAGAAGTTATTAAAAAAATAAAAGAAACAAATTTATTTTATTGGGATAAAGAACAAAACATTTGGCTAGTCAAAAAAAAATTTTTTAAAACTTTTTATGTCAATGTAATAAAATTTTTTGATTATAAAATATGTTCATATTATGATTTTTTTAAATTTTCAAAACAAAAGCTAGTTGATAGTGATTTAGGAAAAATAAATATGAACAGTTCAGGTGAACATAAAGAAATAATAAAAAAAAGAAATTATGATAATTCCAAAAATAATATATCCCAAGAAATTATACATAAAAAAAAAAAGACAAATGATAAAATGTGTAAACTTAAGGTATATTATGAAGATAGTGCTTCTTCCTATTCTGATGAATTACAACCAAATGTTGACGCAAGTTATTATGAAGGTAGAGAGCTAGTAAATACAATTAAATTAGTTGGTGCTGCAAATAATTATTATAAAGAAATTATATATAATAAATTAAATAAAATAAAAAAATTCAAACCTCCAAATTATACATATGACCCAAAAGGGTGTATTACAAAAAGTGGAGCAGGAACTAAAGGAATAGAAATATATGATTTGCCAAGTGATATAAATGAATGGAATAAAATTAGTTTTTGTATAGTTCCAAATGATCATAAAAAAAATTTAGATTTATATGATCCAAAAGTTTTATGTAGTCTAGTTAGTGATGTTTATATGCTTAAAGAAAATGCTGTTGATATTATTTTAAAAAAATATACTAAATGGCCAGAATATAGTGATGTATTTTGGAATAACATATGTGCAGAAAATGAATTTATAGTCAATAATAAAAGTTTTAACACAAGACAAAAGCTAGCTCATGATCGGTTATTTAATAAACAATATTTTTATATTTTTAATATTGATAGTATTAAACAATCAAATTATTATGACCCATTATTTTTGTGTAAAACATTAATTAAATTAGGTGAAGGAATTTTAGTATCGAATCCAATTGATGCAGATTATGTTATTATACATAATCCAGAAGATTCCAATGCAATTAATTTTTATACTTCTTTACAAGAAACATATAAAAATCAAAAAAAAAAAAAAAAACTCCCTTTATTTGTTACGCCGAATTTTATATATGATTGTATTTTGAATTATTCAGTGTCTTATCCTTCAAAAAGTAAAAATCATTTTTGTTTTTAGTTTAAAAAAATATGTATGAATAAATTAATTTTTGCCTACCCATTTTTTTTTGCATTAAAAATACATGTATAGCTGTTGCTATATTTTCCTGTTGGAAATAAAAACTTTTTAAGTAAATATTTTTTCTGAATTTTCAAAAAAAAAGTATTATAATTTTATTTTGGCTAGCTTTTTATTTAAAATGAAAAATGTTATAGTAAATGGGTTAATTATAAAAACTCAAACAAAAGGATTAAGACAAAAAACTAAAAAATTTAAAAATTCATAATATAACGATGATTACAAATAAGCAAATTTATTGTATATGTATATTATATAGGAATGTAAACAAATATGTGTGTATGTCTATAGGTACTTTTTTATAATTAATTTCTTTTCCAATAATAAATTGATCTTGATTATACACACATGCACAAAAAAAAAGATTTTAAATTATAGTCATATTTTGAATATAACTTAAAATTTCGTTGCAACATTTTATTTCATGATCATAATTCCAAGAATGTAACTTAATTAAATAACTATCATTTTCAATATTCTTTAAACCTAAAAAATTTTTATAAGATCCATTTGAATAATGCATTTCTTCCACAAAAGAAATATTATTAATTTTTGAGCATGCAACTTTTATTTTATTTTTTAAATTGTTAATAATATATAATTTATCTTTTTCTATATATTCATATCCTTTTTGTGTTTCACAAGGTTTGTCATTTTTCTTTTCCGTTTTATCATTAAATGTTTTTTCCAATTGCAAACATTGGCTAGCTTTTTCATTTTGTGGTGATTTATTAAATATAGCATTATTTTGATTATTTATAATTTCATGATTTATGTCATTTTGGACAGTCTTATTTTTTGAGGTGAATTTTTCATATTCTTGATTTTCACCTGAACAAATTTGATTAACCTCATTATGCTTAATATAGCAATTTTCACTATTCAAATTAATAAAAGAGGATTGATCAATTTTATTTTGTTTTTCTAAAGCTATGTAAACTTCTCTTGAGGCATATGAATCGTTAGCTGCATAAATGATTTGATTTTCATTTAAATTTTTACATAGCCAATTAGATAATCTAAATTCTTTGTCTAGGTGTTTTTTTAAATATTTTTTTACTAAGTTTTGTAAAGAAGGTGGATATATATAATTATCAATAGAATAATTATATAAATCAAATACATTATTAATTTCTATATTTTTACTTAAAAACATATCTTGATCATTTTTTATATCATGACATACTTTAATTATTTTGTCATTTTCTAAAATAGTTTTAACAGACAAAGGGATATCCCCTTTTAAATTATTAACATTAAAAACAAAACATATATCATTAGAACATAATTGAATTAAGCATAGTTTTTTATTTTCTATTATTTTTCTTGGCTTATCAATATAGCTACTTGTTTGTATAGATTTAAAGTCACTCTTTACTATGCGTTCATTCTTATTAGAAGCTACATAACTATCGGCACAATAATCTGTATTATTGTTTGATGTCTCAACATATTTATTATTCGAGTTTGGGTTTTTACTTTTTTTTATACATGCTTGATCGGAAACTACATTGGGCATTCTTTTATTTATTTCTTTATTTAATATTATATTGGATATTTCTTCTATCGCTTTTTTTTTTCGATTTTTTGACAAATATTCATAATTATTACAATTTTCATCAAAGTTAATCATAAATTCTGTATCAAACCCTAGAATATTACTGTTAAGGTATTTTAAAATATCCTTATTATATTTCTCAGCATTTTCTTCATTTACGTAAATAATATTACCAGGGAATTTTAGTGAAACTAGTTGAGCTGCGTTCTCAATTTTTGCAAACTTTTGGCTAATATGAAATTCTACAGGCACAGTTGAAAATGTTTTTTTCAAAATGTGCAACATTTTACATGTAAAAAAATTAATTAATCATCAATCAATCATTGTCAGCTGTTTTTCGAAACAATTGATAAAAGGAAAATTTCCAAATATTTTATGTTCACTAAAACTCCTATAACATAAATATTACTAAATACAGCTAGCTAAATTCCAAAAAAAAAAAAAAAAAAAAAAAAAAAAATATTACATGATCGCTATATATGCATATATCAAATGAAGGGAAGCCATTCCTATGGTCAATAATTAGAATGTTTGAAATAAAAGAAATAAGGAGTTACATAACTTAAAATGGGATATTGTTCAAATTAAAAGAAAGATAAATAAGAATACATAAAATAGTTTATAAAAAATTATATGAGATATAATATAGCTATACGGTATAATCGCTTGTTGAAAAGAACGAAGGAAAGAACAGAATTTTACTAAAATATCTATAATGGTAAAACGGACAAATTGATAAATGGTCTTTACAAATTTTGCACACAGTAAAAAAAAATATAAGTTTTTTTATTCTTTTTACTAATTTATATAATTAATCTTTGTCTCCATTTTTTTTTCCCCCTCTACCTAATTTCTTTATGTTATTTCCCGTTTTTTTACGACTTTAGACTATTATATAAAGAGTAGAAATAAGAAGGTAAAAAGTTTATATACAATATTAATAATATTTTATTTATATAACATAAACCGGTATTTAAATTATTGTTGAATTATTTGTTTTAAAATTATATAACCATAGGGTTGATATAAATAACAATACAACAATGGGTGTGAGAGAAAAAAAAATAAATGAAATGGAAAAATAGTTTAAATAAAAATTATGTGTAAAATAAATTAAAAGGATATATTATGGATATTATTTATTTTTTAAAACCATATCCTTCGATAATAAGTTTTTATATTTGTATATAAATACATACACATGTATGTTATATATATAAAACAAGGGGAATAAATAAATTATATGAGTATATAAATTTATTTATGATATTATATGTGTATCGTTTTGTATGCCAACAGAATTAATAAAGTATACTTGTATTTTGTTTATTTTATTATATATAATATTTTTTTTCAAAGATTTTTGCCACTTAAGTATACAAGCATTCTGCATATGTGTATAATTTTTGTTTCTTATATATATCTTTATGTTGAAATTTGGTTAATATTTTTTTACTTATACAATTATTTTCTTAATTAATCTTTTACATGTTGAGGACATTTTTTATTTCATTATTTTTTTATATTATATTTTATTTTACACAATTTATAAAAAATAAAAAATTACATATACAATTTAAAAATACAACTTTAAGATTATGCAATAGTTGTAAGTATACTCATTCTTATTCAATCTTATTTTTAAAAGTGCATTTAGCACCTAAATAAGGGAAATAAAAAATGTGATATATAACAAAACATGTAATTAATGGATAATTATAATATACATTATATATGTTCCTGTATTGTGTGTATTTTTTACATGCATATATAAATTGTTATGTGTGCATTTACTTATTAAATTATTTTACATATATTTAGCTTCGTGGATAATTGTTAATTTTGTGTTTACTTGGTGTGCATAGCTTTTGAAAAGTGGACGTGTGTATATGAAAATGAAATTAAAAAAAAGGGGAAATAAAAAAATAAGAACGAAATAAAAAATAAAAAGGAAAAGATAAGAAGAAAACAAATTAATAAAAATTTTTACACTAATTATTTCCTAGTTAAAAATGTGACAATTTTAGTTTTATATAATGGCAAACACTAAAAACTAATATACAAAATTAAAAAAAATATAATTATATATATATGGAATACATTAAGTGCTTATTTTAAAGGGGAATACAAATAAACCCTAGATTAAGACAATCCCTTTTATCTACCTCCATATAAATTGGACTTTATTTTTGAGGGAATATTATATATTTTTTATTTTTACACAACCTAACTATTTGTCTTATAGCTACTTTCCACTGTTTACAAATTAATATTTATGTTAGTTGGTTAGATAAAATCGAGCCTTGTGTTGGTTATTGTTTAGGTTTTGTATCAGGTTTTTTTAAAATTTATAATATACAAAAAAAAAGATAAAAATGCCTAGCGATAATAATTGTTTTTATAATATAAACCTGAGTATTCACAAAATATTCAATCCCAGATATAGTGCCCCTAATAAAATTAGTGACGAGAATAGACCAGCAAATAAGAAAAGAAGATGTACAGTATCATATATAAATGAAAGAACTGCAAGCCAAAAGTTTAATAATGATTATTTAAATTATAATTTTAATAATTCAATAACAAAAAGAAGAAAATGCTCCCCCAATTTAGCACACCCTAACAAAAAATATTCACCCCTTATGAGTAGAAGAGAATTAAGAAATAGTGTAAATCAGAGTATAAAAAAAAGTGAAGCTTTAAGATCTATAGTTAATGAAACTATTCAAAAAAAAAAGACAGAAACATGTGGAAATAAAGATAATGAAAATTTTTATAATATAAATAAAAAAGCATATTATCTTAGTCGATATTCTGAGGATAATAATTCAAGTGGTATAGAAAATGTTAAAGAAGTTCAAGATAAAAAAAATATAAAATTATATTTATCTGGAAATAGAACACAAGGAAATAATCAAATAGGTTCTGGAATAAATATCAATGAATCATATATTATGAGTAGTTTAGCTCAAAGTGAAAATTGTTATAGGAATAAAAATGTGGATAGTTTAAATACGTTTAGAGAAAATATTCCAATTTATGTTAATTCGCAATCCACATTTTCTAGTTTCAACTTTGATAGAGAAATCGAAAATAAATATGTAAAAAAAATATTACAAGATAATTGTCAAACAATGGATAATGAACAATTAAAACAAAATGAAAAACATAACATAGTCAAAAATAAATATTCATATATTACAGATATAAATCATATTGAAAAGGAAGAATTAGAAAATAATAATAATGAGCAAATTAAAAAAAATAAATATATATCAATGAATAGTAATAATAATAGAAACCTAATAGGTAGTAGCCATAATGATAAACCGAATAGAAACACTATAACAAATTCTTTAAAAAGAAGACATAGTATTCAATTTGAAAAAGAACATGAAAAATATAATTATTCTGATTCAATTTATATTAACAACAAATTTAAAGAAACTGATAAAAATAATAAAAGTAGTACACGTAGACATAGTGATGTTATTGGTTCGAATTCTATAAATGCTATATATATGAATAATATGAGAAATTCTATTAACTTTCAAAATAATATGGATCCTAATATGCCTAGACAATATAATGCATCTAATAATTCACATAATTTCAAAAATATAAATCTTAATAAAAAATCACAAGAACACAATGAAGACAAACCATGGTTTAAAAATTGTTTCCTTAAAAATGATGGCATATTTGACAACCATCAAGGGATTAGAAAAAGTAAGCCAACTTTTTTATTTCTTTCCATTTTTCATCTTTCTTTCCATTTTCCATCTCTCATTACATTTTCCATTTCCTTTTTAGAAAAAATTGATGCAGCAAACTCGAATGGTCATGATGAGCACAGTTTGAAGAATGATGCAGAGTACCTGTTTAGTACCGAATTTTTTAAAGACGTATATTCAAATATTCAAAGGAAAGGAGAATTAAATTTTATTGATGAACTATTAGAAAAAGATAGTGAATATTATATTAGTAAAAGTAAATTAAATAAAATTGTTGAGAATGCAAAAAATAAAGAAACAAAATATCATTATATAGATAGATTATTTTTGTATAGACATGCAAAACATGTAGTAGGAGATAAAGAATATGAAGCATATAAAAATAAATGTAGATCTAAACAAAAATATTTAGATGTACCTTTTCCAAATTTATCAGAAATTATGAATCTTCATCCTATTAGTGATTTAGATGAAATTGATGATAGTGACGAATTTTATGGAGCAGAAGTGAAATTGCTTGAAGATTTTTATTCTAAACCTTCTAAGACTGAGGAAGATAATAAAGTATGTACATTTTTTGATAAGAATAAGGATACTGAAAATAAGATAGTAATAAAGAAACGAACACCAGTAAATAAGCCTACTGATGATTTATATGTATTAGGAACTAGAGAAAAATTAATAAGTTTAATGAATAAAATGAAAAGAGAAAAAGATTCATTTTTTGAACAAATTTTAGATGCACCAGATTTTTCTAAATTATTAGAACCCGTACATTCAGTTAATGAAAGCTTTTTATTATCACATCAATTATTCAATCTCCAACATGCTGCCCAATTTGGACCTGTTGTTTATCTTATCAAAACAGAAGATGAAAAATATATTTATAGAGCTATTGAGGTAAGTAAACTATATGAAGATAAGGTTAAATCGATTCTTGACAACAAAAAACATAATAGTGATAATAAAGAACGGAATGATGGTTATGATTGTTATTCAAATGAAAGATATCCCTTCTTACATGAACTAGATGTAAAATATTATCTCAAAATTCCAATGAGTACAGGATGGAATCATTTCTGCTATTTGAAGAATCAACATAATGTTCTTTTTTTCAGGAGACCTAAAAATCCATCATCTTTACAATAGTAACACATTACGTAAAATAAATCCTGGTTCACTTTTTCTTTACACATATATATGTATATATAGATATTATATTTTACCTTTGTTTTTCATTTGGTTTACACTTTTGTTTGCATGTTATACCCACTTATTGCTTTATTTACTTACCCGACACAAATATGTGTCATGTTGTTTTAGGCCCATTTTACTTGTTTGGCTAATGAATTGCATAAAATGATAGTAATTATAAATTTTCAGATTGGCATTTTCCTATGCCTATTTTTGCAATCATAGTTATAATTATCATAAACATGTAAGCAAAACATATTACACATTTTTTTTACACATATAAAATATTCAAATTAATAGAAAAAAGTGTTCTTAGGAACGTACAAGTAATATGTATTAATATTCATGTTCATGCTCATATCCATATTCATATGTATTTGCATTTAAATCTGGTTATTCTTTCATATATCATATGGAGTACCTTTATTTTTTTTTGCTTTGCTAACATTTTTTAACTTTTTTCGAACCATAAACATTGACAAATATTAATTGAGATTAATATATTATACAAATGTATGTGTTGCTAGAAGTATAAAAATTCAAAAAAGAAAGTAAGAAAACATGGGAAAATGTAGAATATAATAAAACGGGTGGCGTATAAACAATGTACCACTTAAGGTGATACAAAATATTTTTTCTATGCATGCGATTCATTTTATTGTCAAATAAAACGACTCCACAAGCATGTTCAAATAGTAAACTAAACATATGGGTAGTACAAACAAGTAGACAATAAAAATAGACAATATATGCATTATAAGTATAAAAAAACGGGGACACAAATACAGAATACGCTAAACATTTTGGTGTCGGTACATTCACGTGATCATGCAATGCTTATGAAATTTATAAGCATGTATGACCATAGGATTATTTACATATGCACACTATATTTATATTATTTTATGATTGTAGAAAAGATGAATAAATTTGTAGGTATAAAAAAACTGCCAAAAAAATACGGACTCATTTTGAATTATATTAAAAAACATGACTTTTTTTTTAATAAAATTTATATCTCTATATATGTTGGAAAAGGGTAAAGCTCCCAAAATGGATATAAAATATGTATACTTCCCTCATTTTTTTTATTTATACTTTTTTTACACTGAAATTGCTAATGTTGTTATCATTCTTATTGAAGCTATTTTTTATGTTATAACTACTACCTTTGTAAATGTTGCTATTCGTTTCAATATTATTTGCATAGCCATTAATACTACTTTGTGAGGATTTATCGGGGAATGTCGTTACTTTATTATTACAAACTGTCTTTTCATTAACACGAGATTCATTATCTTCCATCCCAACACTGGATAAACATCTTGCATCTACTTTTTGTTTTTCTTCATCTAAAATTTTTACATTGTCATTCTTTTTTAAAAAATTAGAATTATTATTGCTTTTATTATTTTTTGAAAGAGGTGAACAATTTTTACCATTAGAAATAACATATGAATCATTATTAAATAAAACATTCCCATTTTTTTTTGCATTCTGTTTAGAATATGTTTTTTTATTATATAAAGTATATCCTTTACTATTTTTTTTTTCACTAACTTGTGGGGAATTATTTGGGTTGACACTCTCATTTCTATAGCATTCCCAAGTTCCCACATCACCATTATCTATTATCACTTTTTTATTTGTACAATCATCTTTAGCATTTTTATGCATCAGCAAATTGTCTCCTTCATTAATCGTTATGTTGTTCAAATTTCCACCGTCGGATCTATTTTTTTTTATTAAATTTTTTTTATAATTATTATTTATCACGTCTCCATATTTTCTATTTCTATTATATGTTTCAGTGCCATTTTTAACTTCCTTTTTATTGCTTTCACCCCCTTCTATTTCGTTCACCACATTATTTGCTACATCTTTAGGCATGTTGCTCCCAATGTTCTGTTCCATCTTGTTCAGCTCATTTTCAATCACATTATAATCGCTTTGTTTATCTTTATCCTTATTGTAGTTTAATTTTTCATTTTCATTGTTATCACTGATATCTTTATTATTGTCCACATTTGTAAAACTATTATATATATTATACTTTTTAACAATAGGATGCTTTTCCTCACCTTCATCAATATTTTTGTGACTATTCCATATTTTTCTCATATTTTTTTTCATATTATTTGGCGAATATTTTCGATGTATATCCATATAATTATTATCAAAACGATAGTTTGTCTTCATTTTGTAATTATTACGATAGTTAGATGTGCCATTCCAATTTTTCGTATAATTGTCATGACCATAGCTTGTAGAATTGCCTTTTCCACCATATTTGACTGTACAATTCATATCATTTTCATTACCCCGTGAGTTACGATTAAAATTTGTACCACTTCCATTGTTGTTATTTTTGTTATGATTAATATAATTATCATTGTCAACGAAAGCAAAAGTGCTAGCTACATTTTCATAATTATTTATACCAGAATATTTTGTATTAAAAAAATAGCCACTATTTTCTTTCTCTCCATTTCGGCTCATATTATTTAAATGCTTTTTATTAGCATTACCACTAGAGTTATACACATTTTTGGTTACCTCATAATAGCGGTTATTAGCATTTTTACTATTGTTATTCCTCTCGGCAGAATAATTGTAACTTTTATAATTATATGGTGCTGTGTTACAACTATATGGAGCATTAGTATAATTATCACAGTTATCGAAATTGCTTAAACTATTGAAATTATAATTGTTACAAAAATTATTATTTCCTCCATTCCCAACATAGGATGGTACATACATAGGATAATTTCCATTGTTCGTTTTGTTGTTTATTTCTTTATGCGTATCAAAATTATGACTATTTAATGAATCCCCTGCAAAAGATCCCGTCCCTATGTATTCGCTCGAATATTTTCCTTCCCAACTTTTATTCCCATTAGTATTTGAATTTACAACATTATTAAATTTGTTATAATACCAGTTTGTATTATACTTAATGCCTATATTATTGCAATAACTTACGTTATTTGTATTACTATTGTTCTTGTTATTTTTTAAATACATATTATTATTTACATTCATTTTTTTTTTATTTTCTTGATTTTCTGCATAAGCATTATTACCTCGATTAATATCTGTATTGTTTATATAAACCTTATTCTTGTCAATAGACTCACTTTCTATCACTAAACACTTTTTTAAACAATCCTTTTCACTATAACTAATGTTCGATTTTTTGGAATTTGATTTTTTTTGATGATGAGAATCATTCAAGTCGTCTATCATAAAGTTAATGCTATTGTTTCTATCGTAATTGATGCTTAAGTTTTCTTTGTTATGACATTGTTGAGGTGTATGGTTATTATTTTTTCGATTTTCTCTATACTCTCTGTAACTTATTATATCATCCTTTTCGCACACCTTAGCGTCAATACTATTTACACATTCTTTGATCTTCAATACAGTATCCTTAGTTTTGGGGTCCGAGCAAGTGCTAACTAAATCGAAATGCGTGCTATCTTTTTCATTGATATTATTTTTATTGTTTATTTTGTATTTGTTTTTTCCCAAATTCTGTTTTTCGTTATATATAGAAAGAAACGTATTTTGTGTTTTAACATTATAACCGCAATTAAACTCTTTATTAAAGTTGTATAAAGTGTAACTAATCAAATCTGCTGTTTTTTTTAAAGAGGTATGTTTATTTATAATGTTCTCCACATCATTATGCTCACATTTTTTTTCATAATTGTTAAGGCTATCAAAATGGGGCACAGTATTTACAACATATGCAACATTGTTTTGGGGTGAACCCTCGTAATTTGATACACATTTATCTGGTTTAACATTGTAACGGTATGATACTTCCTTTTGGTTTCCTAAATTATTATTTACATTCGATGAACAAGTCACTACATGTGGTAAACTTATTTTTAATTCAGCTTGGGCAATTTCTTTATGCACATATTTATCTAGAATTACTTTTTCAGCTTCATTATCAATTGTGGTATTATCACACGAAAACAGAGTTTCTTCATCATTTATATTGTTGTCACAATTAAATATATATTTATTTAATATGCTTCTAAATTTTTCACTATTTACTGATTGTATAAAATTTGCCATATGAGGTTTGGTCATAGATATTTCCAAATTTTTAATATAATTATCTTTACAATTATATATACTTTCTGATTGAGACCTATTATGTATACTTCGATGTCTTTGATTTATTTTTTTACCATCACAAATTCCATTTTCTCCAACATTATTATCTCTCATTTTTGGTTCTTGAAAAGATTTTGGAAAAGGATGTGTATTATTTGTTTTACTTGTTTTGCTTGTTTTGCTTGTTTTACCTGATTTGGGTTCATTGGTTGAAGTAATATTTTTTAAAATATTTTTTCGTTTTTTTCGATTTTTCCGTTTTTTCGCATTTGTATAAATAACTTCTTTTTTCTTCATTTCGACAAAATTATCTCCCGATTTAACTAAAGAACAATGGGATTTATTTGTATAAGAAGTGATATTCTTTTTACCAGGTTTATAACAAGCATTGTTTTCTTTAAAATCGGGAACTTCTGATTTATAACAGTTCAATGTTTCATTTTGTATGGATCCCAATTTTTTACTACCAACACTGGCATTGCTATTATTTATGCTGACAGGTTTATTAAAAAAAGTGTTTATACTTTCATTTCCAACACATCCAAATTGAATAAGATGTTCTTCATTTTTATTCAGCCCACTTTTACCATCGGATGAGCATATCATAGTCGTACTTTGAGTTGCTTCTTTTTTTATATCAAATACTGTATAATCATATTCTAAACCTGAGGAAATAGTAAATATACCCTTCCCATTATTAGTATCATCATTTTTTTCCAAAAATAAAGTATCATTATCATTGCATTTATTTTCAGGAATGTCTAAAGTATCGATTTTTATAGGATTCATTTCAATTTGTTTTTTATTTATATTCAAAGAAGTATTTTTCATTTTCGTAATGTCCATTTTATTTTTATAAAATTTCGCATTTTTTCTTTTATCTGAATTATATAGGGAAGTATTATTATTTTTTAAATTAGACACACAAATATTGCTCATATTGATGAGACTATTATTTTGATTGCCATTTTCCTCTTCATTATTAGCTAAAATTGGAACATTCTTAGGAATTTTTTCGAATTGGTATTCTATACTTTTTGTGGATTGTGGAAGGATATTTATTTTGGGGCTTTCTTCTTTTTTATTCTCATCCTCATCAGGTTCATTAATTGTATTTACGTTGTTTTGTTTATTATTATTATTATTATTATTATTATCATTATACGATTCGGAATGCTGATTTTTACTAACTTTTTCCTTTTCTTCATTTATCACAAGTTCGTTATCTTTTAATTTTGGATTACAGATACTGTCATCTAAAACATTGATGTCACCATTTTCTACAGCAAGCTTTATATTTACTTTGTTGCTTTCCGATTTTTTGTCATTTTCATCAATGAAACTTAAGTCCATGGTACATTCGTCTCTATCTTTACATGCTTCATTAACTTTACGATCAATGTCTAATTTTTTGTAATAATAATTAGTATTATAGCTACCACTGTTGTTATCATATGATATGTGCTTCCTTCTGAAATACCTTGTGTTTATGTTATTACGATAATTAAAATTATATGAATTGTTATAATACTTAATTGGGGTATTTTTTTTTCCATAATTATTTTTGTTAAATACAAACTTTGAATTGTTTCCATTCTCTTCATGATTGGCATCAGGATATTGACAACTATTATTCATGTTCGTTCGGGTATAATTACAAGAATTTCTATCATTATTATTGCCACTATTTATTTGACCTCCCTTTGCTACATTTTCGTCTAACTTAGCAATAATATTCGTTTTTTCCTCTACACATTCTCCACTTTTTTGTATATCTATTTTGTCCTTTTGATAAGCGAAAGTATCCCAAATAGGCTCTTTCTGTGTCGTCATATTATTTTTTTCATTTTTTTCAGCATCATTATTTTGTTCTTTATTTTGATAGCTAGCATTATTTTTATTCAAATCAAAACCTATACTTTTATCTATATCGCAACATATTTCACTATTTGTCCCAACATCATCAAGCACACTTTTTTTGCTGGTAACAAATAAATCAAAACTATTTTTAGTATTACTATACCCATTAATACATAAATTATAATCGTTACTATTATTTGTAGCATTATAAATGGGATCATTAAATTTTATATTACTTGGGGTATCACATTTTATATTTTCACTTTTGCTAACAACATTTTTTCCTATTATATCAGGGACATTGTTATAATTGGAAGTAGTATTTCTGCTTTTATTATATCCACTATTAACATTATTATTTCGATAACTAAATGAATTATTTCCAGTGTTATTACTGTATCTTGTGTAGTTATAATTTTCTGGGTTATTATAACTCTCATTAAAATATGTGTGGCCTTTACTATTATTCGAATTATAGGAATAATTATTTTTACAATTATTTTTATACCGGCTATAATTTTTTTTCTTTTTTTCTACAAAGATATTTTCATTTTCAGGGTGAATAATTTGATTTTCTACATTACAACCATTATCATTATTTTGGGGGGGCACCAATGAAATGAAGTTATTTTTACGCATCCTATTATTTCCTTTTTTCATTACATTTTGATGGCTATTTTTTTTATCAATATCTTTAAATTTTTTATTATTTAATTCATTATCAGCTGTAACATTAATTTGTGATTTATCAAGCTCGTTTTTATGTTTTAGGGGTAATAACTCATTTCCTATAGTTTTGTACTCATTATTATTGTCTACATTATTATAATAGAAATTGTTATTGTTCTGATTATGTCGTCTATTAAATTTTTCATAACCAATTCCATCTTTGAAAATATTATTATTGTTATTATAATTTTTATTTCTTCCTATATAGTCATTCTCATTTTCATTATTATAATGCATTTTATGATATCTGTTATTCATATTTTTATTATAATACATTTTTCGTGAGTTATAATTTCCATTACAGTTACTAAATGTGTAATTATTATAACTTAAATAATCGACTAAATTATTTTGGTTATCTCGAATATATTTATAATTGCTACTGCTACTATGGAACGGTTTTTCTTTATTTGTTTTTATATGGTTTTCTGAATTTTGGGTATAATATGGACCATTTAAGTTCTCCTTATTTTTATTATGCTTAGCTTCTTTTGCTCTGAAATTATGCATAATTCTTAATTTTTATTTAAAAAAAAACAAAATGCATACACACGAAAAAATAAAGATATAAACAAATTAGCCAGACGCATGGAAATATAAGACAAATTTAAAAAACATATTATTGTAGTAAATTATTTTGTATACATGCAAATATTTATATTATTCATGGCATATGAATGTAAATAAAAAATTATATACACATATATAGGCTATGATGAATGTATAAACTATCAAATTGTTGCTAATATCATTTTGTAGAATGTGTTTTCACACATACACATGTACTGTTCTTTTTTTGTTACGTAAAACAAAAATTATATATATATATGCATTTTTTTAAAATATTTGTTTGTAAAAACACAAAAAATAAAAATAAAACAAAAAATACTCAATATATATAAAGGCACATAAACATAAACTTGTATGCAATGTGAAGCAGTTGACACAAGAATGGTTGAGAAACACACATATTTATACATAATATGTTAGTATGTAAACGTAAAACACAAAACAAAATAAAGAGAATATAAAAAAAATATAAATGTTGTATAAGTTCTATATTATGTATGCATATTTTAAAAATGAAATATTCAACGAATACATATAATTTACTAGAAAAAAATTATATATATATATGTTTTATAAGCATGCTTATTTTTGTATCTCCATTTTATGCATTATTTATATACTTTTTTTTATAGAATTATTATAGGCACTGGGTAATAATATTTAAGTATTCTTACATTTTTCACAATCCTAACGTAAAAAAAATAAATAAAAATAAACTAATCAAACATAATAATTACATTGCGTATAATAAGATATGAATAGCATAACAATTCTATATTTGCATATTTTTTTTCTTTGGAAACATATATACACATTTTATGTACATATAAACATGTATATATCAATATGTGTTAAATGTCGACAATATTTTACATATTTAAATATAATTGTGAGAATAAAATATATTGATACACACTTAATGATGGAAATAAACGAATGAATTAATAAATAAAAGATAAAAAATTGGACAATGGGAAATTATAAAGAAAAATAGAAAAAAACATAAAATAAGATATAACTAATGTGTCAAATTAATTGATAATATGCTGCACCAAATTTGGTTCTTTTTTTTCTTACATTTTCAGATATATATTTCCCCAATATGATCCATTTATTTAGTGTAACATTTTGGTAATTGTTGTTTGGGAAACATGTAGAGAGAAATACATAGAAAACAAATATGAAACTTCACATAATTAAGTATGAAATGTATAAGTAAAATGTATACACATATATATAGTATCCATAAATGAATTTAAGGACGATATAGTTCTTGGTAAAATACAATTCTGCACATGCTGGCTTATGATTAAAATAACTTAATAAGCATAAAGGGGAAATAAAATTAATGAATAATCTATATACTCACAAAAAATAATTACGAGAAATAAATAATAATAAAATATATAAAGAGCAAAGCGTGTATTATTTTTGTATATTTACATTAATAATCCACACACACTTTTTTCTCTTTTTTAAATATTTTTTCAACGTCAAGTATTTTAAAATTTAACATTACAATCATATATACTTCATAAATGAGTAATTTACAAAATGATTAAATTAATAAGAGATATTTAAAAATTAAGATAATCTTAAAATTTTTATATTATAAATCGTATTTAATTTGCTACAATATTTTTAGTTGTAAATTATACAACGAAATGCCTTTTCACACACTTATGGTTTGTGCTTGTTTTTTTTTTTATGGAAATATGAAGCTTTATAAAATAAATAATTGTTCTGAACGGGCAATAATTTTTTTTTTTTTAATTTTCTATATATAGTTAGCTGTAAATTTCATTATTTATAAGCTTGTCTATAAGTATAATATATATTTAATATACATAAAAAAACATGTTAATAAAAAATATAGGTCTTATAAAATAAATAATTATAGCTATTTAAAATTTTTTCATTTAATTTTATGTCATGGTCATATTTTTTTTCTTTTAATTTTAGCTAAGCCTATATATATAGCATTTCCAAAATTATTTTGGCATATTCCCCATTTTCCTCAAAAAAGTTAATAACAGAATATTCGTTATTTTATTTTTTTGGTTGTGTCATCATTATTGCATTATCTTCACTTAAAAAATAACCATTTATAAAATATACTTTTTAAAGTGTCTTTTTTCAAAAAATTGCCCCTTATTTTATTAATTGAAGTAAAAATTGTGAAATATAGCATATTAATTTGCTTTCTTAATATTATAATTTTCCACAAAAATATGTATAAAATTAGACACATATTTATATACAATATAAATATGATCTATATGGAATAAATATTGTGATTAAATAAGTGATGAAAAAATGATATAATAAGAATAATCATAAGTTTGTATTTTATTAGAATTCATTGTATTTGTTCTACATAATTAAATACATTAAAAAGAAAATATATAAATATTTAAAGACCGATCAGCAATTGCCCGTTTATAATCTTATACTTAAGTGCTATCCAAGTAAATGCATTTCATTCCGTTTGGTTTAAAATAATTAATGATAACAAGCATGCAGACCCTTTATATATGCATTATGTGTATTGTTATGGGCAAATGCTTTTTTATTATTTTATTACAGTGTAAATACATTTAATATTTAATATGCATTCGTATGTAATTTATACCCAAAGAAAGAAAAATATAAATCGTTCTTATATATACTATGAAATAGAAGTAGTGATAAAAAATTATCGTTGTTTCTGTTGAAATATTTTACATTGATAATATGAGCATGAATATGTAATGATAACTTATGTTGAACCAGTTTAATATAATTCATTATTTTTATGGAATATTAAATATGCGGATATATATATGATGAAAAAGAAAGGAAACATATGTGGCAATTGACCCATAAAGGGACATTGAATTTTCCAAAAAGAAATCATAAAAATAAAAAGTATACATATATATCCCCCAATTGAGAGTAATAACAATTGGTCATAAGCATATCCCCGTAATAAAATATCTTAAGAACCCATTAAAAAAAATATATGGTTAGTAGAACAATATAAGTAATTATATAGACTCAATGCCTTTTATTTCTTTTTTTCTATAGATATACTTTTAAAGCTGTTACAAAATTTCAATAGTAATACATTTTAGAGTATAAGAAAATGGTACAATGTGCAAAACGAAAAATTAAGTAAACTCATCAACTTATTAAGAGGAGTAAATCCATACAAATATTTTCTATATATATAATTTTCATTAAAATAATGTTTCCTTAAAAAGAAAATTTGATATATATAATAGGAAAAATAAATAAAAAATGTATTTAAATTAGATAAATTCATTATCGGGATTCTATAAAAAAATAAATAATGTAACAAACGGGAACGAGAAAAAAAAATATGTATTTATAAATATAATAAAAAAACATAATAATTAAAAAATTTATATATGGTAAATGATGAAAACTATAATTTGGATGTGATATTTTTTAAGTTAAAAACAAAAGGGGAAATAAAAAACAGTTTAAGTATTACAAATAAAGCAAGGAAAAAAGGAATATAATGAAACAAAATGCCAATAATAATAATTCCAGTATAATATGAAAAATATATTTTAAGGAGTTTCAATTTTTAAAATAATAAAACAAATAGGAGATTGTTTCTTGGCTATAATATATGTGCGCATTATCAAATAACAATAACATGATATCTTATTTTGTTTTGTATATCAAGAAACATAACTAGAAATGAATAAAAAATGAATCACATATTTTCATTTGATAGCAATTTGAATAACATATTTTTAGGGGATTATTTAGAAAAATCCGAAAATAGTTGTGAATATTGTACAAAAAGAAAAAGAATATGCAGATGCGATACCATGAAAAGGGAGCTCGGAAGGTACGTCTAATAAAACAAATAAAAAGAAAGATATGAAAAATTAATGGAAAACACTATATATGCATTTATCCATATTTCAATTTGCACTTGTGTGTATATCTTTATATTCACATGTATAAACATATATGTGAATTTAATGCATCGATCTACATTCATCACTATACGAAATAATATTTATTGCTCATTTTCATAAAAATATATGCTTCATACATGCATATTTATTTATTTATTTTTCTGAACGTTGCAGCGAGCGGACAAAAGATATCGACGATTTTTTGAATTTGAAGAAATACTATGACGAAATTTGCGAAAAAATTGTAGACAAATATAAAGATGTTGTGAATCGTTTTGAATATGATAAAGATATAGTTATGTATATAAAAAAAAATAAAATAAATGATGAAATAGAATGTGAAGATTGGCTATATTTTTATGAACTATTAAAAGAAAGAAAAGTTTTAGAAAAATGTATTGATTTGAAACAAAATAAAGAGATAATATCGCTTAATAGTTTTCATTTAGATGAGCAAGCAAATTTCATAAGTTGCTTAAATTATTATATTAAGGTAAATAAATATCATAATATTCATCATAATTGGATGGGGATGAGTATAAACCCATTTAACGAATATGCAAATAATAATTATAATTCAAATGTATGTACTAATATTCAAACAAATGAATTTAATAAGGTTAATAATGTAGATGATAAAATTTTTAATGACGATTGTAATGTGTATAATATAGAAGAAAATGAAAAAATACACAATATTATATCGCCAGGTGATTTAAAAAATGTTCACCCTTTATATTATTACTCGTACATACAAGATAATGAAAAATGGCTATCTGGTATTAACAATTCAGGTAATATTCTTCATTTAGAAAATATAGATTATGTATGGAATAAAACAGTTCGAGAAGATAGTAATAAAATAAAATTATTTCATTTAATAACAGCAAATTGTGTTAAAAATAATGATATGGATTATAATAAAATAAAAACAAAAAAACAATATAATGAGAATGATATAAATCTTAATATCGAAATTGAAAGAGTTTTATGTATAAGCCAATTAGTTTGCGCTTTAGGCATGATGAATATTGGTGGTTATTTTGTTATGAAAATTAAATTATCTTTTGACAATTTTTTATTATCAGTTTTTTCGATTTTATCCATTTGTTTTAAAAAATTAGAAGTATATAGACCATCGTGTTGTTATTTAAGGAATATCATTTTTGTAATAGGTGTCCATTTTAATGGTATAACGTCTATATTTTTATCAAGCTTGAAAAACTGTGTAGAAGAATCACAGAAAGAATTAATAAATTTAGTAAATTCCACAAAGAATGGAGATTATTCTAAAGAGATATCAGACAATACCGAGATGAAAAATAAGAAAATGAAGACAAACGATAATAGTGTGCCTTCTGATATGTCTCCCAGTACTAAAAGTGAAAGTAATAAATTTTTAAACCACAGCCTAATACCCAGAAAATGGATAAAGAGTAGTTTTTTTCAAGAGTATAAAAATTGCATTAACCATTTTATTGATTATCTTATTTATCATTTAAAAAAATGTATAAATTTATCCAATATAAATTTGATAAAAAAAAATATAGAGAATACGAAAAATACTTATATATCTCAATTTTTTGAAGAACATAAAATTGTAGACATTTTGAAAAAGGATAAATTAGTTCATAAATTACTTGACCATATTTATTATGAAAATAATTTAGACGAAAAAAATAATAAATTTAACGATTTCGGAGAAAAAGATGATGATATTGATTTCATTTTACCAAATAATTTATTAGAAAATTCTGAACAAGAAATATTTTATAGTAATAAATTTTTTTCTAAAATAAAAAATACTATCCTTCATTATCAATTAGAAGAAAAAGGAATATATTTTAAAAATAATTATAACATTAACATATATTGTAATAATAATAATATCGAAAATTATAGGAAAAACATTACATCATTATTAAAAAAAATTAAATTTAAAAATGTAAGTAATGCTAATAAAGCAACTGAATTATTCCAATTAGATCAAGCCATTTTAAAAAAAAGAATATTTTTAAAAGATAAAGGCTTGTTCTCAAATCATGAAATGGAATTTATAAATTTATTAAAAAAACAAGCATATTTTACAAATAAAAATTGGTTTAAATGTTATTTACAAAATGATATACTAAATTTTGAAAATCCATTTTATTCCCCTAAAACTTTATTTAAAGACCTTCTAAAATGTAGATATTATATATATTACAAAAATTGTGATATACATATAAACAGTTTTAAGCAAATATTAAAACAATACGAGCCAATAAGTACTTCTTATATTCATTATGAACTATATTCTAGTGTTATTGATTGCCTATTTGTTTTAAAAAATTGTGCAGGATTTGATATATTTAAAGATTCGAGCTTTATACAAAATTTTTTAGTTATAAGTACGGAAAATTGTATTTTTAATTTTTTTACAAAATTTCAAACTGGATATCATGTAGCATTGGAGAGTAATGATCCAAATTCAATAAATTCGAATTATGGTAACTCAGGTATGTTTTTTTTTAAATTGTTGTGCTTGTGTGTGTGTGTGTGCAAAGTTGTTATAAACTAATTTTCACCTGATTTGGTCATGTAATTGTAAAAAATATACAACTTTTTGCTGACATGTCAGAAATTTATGTGATATTTGTATTTGATGCATTAACGTACATAATTATAAAAGACATAACACCTATTTTTCCTTATCATGATTTTCTTAGGACCTGAAGGAGACACAGATGATTATGTAATTCATGTGAATGTAGGGAATATGTACGAAAAGAGACAATCCTATAAATTATTTAGTGAATTGTTAATTCAAAAATTAAAAAGTAAAAATGTGTGTTCCTTTATATATATTGACTTGAACACGATTTTTCCAAATTATGTTCATCTCGTTGAGAAAGAAATAAAAATAAAAAATTATTTTATTTCGAGTTTAATAATAGCTTTTAATTATTTAAAGAAAGAAGGAAATATGATAATACGGTTAAGTAGCGTATTAACATTTTTTACAGTAGGGCTAGTGTATATATTATTTTGTTGTTTTGAACAGGTAAGTTTTTTTGTTCCACCATCATGTGATGATATAAATCTTGATTTTTATATTTACTGTTTTAATTTTAATGAAAATTATATATACCGTCATTATATCCAATATATATGGGATGCTGTAATATGTAATCAGCATATAAATGAAAAATTTAATAATAAAGAGATGGGGGTAAATACCAATAGTAGTAAATCTATAGAGGCGGCATCAAAAAAAAGAAAAAGTGATATATACTTTTCAATTCCTTTATATTTTGTTATGAATAAACATTTTGTACAATTTATTAAAAAATTTAATTCATTTTATATTAAAAGTCATATAAATATATGTTTGAATTTTATAAAAGAACCAAAATATTTTAACCATCATAAATCAACGATCAAATCATTATTAACAAATTTTTTTAAAGCATATATTTTATGTGATGATTTATATGAAAAAATATATAAATCGATAACAATACAGTATAATATATTTCACAAAAAGGAGGACATTTCAGATGATGAAGACGAAGATGAGGAAGAAGAAAAACTTGATAAACATGAAAATTTTAATAATAATTTAGAAGATGGACCTGGGAATAATAATTTTAAACATTTATTCGATTTAAGAGATAAGAAAAAAAATGATATTTGGGAAGTGAATAGATATGAAAATTCTTCTGGAGAATCTGATTATTCATTGATTTATGAATATAAAAATGTGCCTAGTGAAGTATCTATCTCTGAAACAGCATGGGATAGTCCTTAACTTCTTATAGAAGCGAGAGAAATCCGTCATTTTGATTTTGCATTATTTACACAATGTATAATTGTATATGTATCGATTTATGCACATATGTTTTTTAATTGTTATATAATAGTGGGATGCAGTGGAAAATGTGAAAATTTTCATACTGTACTTGCCATATATATTTTTTCTCTATATAAAAACTATTAAAATTTTTTGTATCTTTTTTATGGAAAAACGTTAAATTTTTCTTTCATCATACTGCTACCATTTTAATATAACACTGTTATTACTAATGGTGATGTTAATATAATATCGGTTTAAAACATAAAAAGTTTCTACATGTTATTGAAAATGGTTGGTATATAAGTTCATATATACCATACACATGTAGATATACGATCCCTATTTATTTTCATATTTGCTAAGTTGGCCAAATAATAAAAATAAAACATCAAAAGGTTTGATCATTGAACTAATAAATATAATATAAAACAGGAAAAGGCGCATATACATTTTCTACAATTCATATTGTTGATAATTTTGAATAATCTGGCATATCACATTTTTTCTGCGCATTATATAATACACTTTACGTAAAAAAAAAGTATTTTTTTTTTTCCATTCTATGTATCGAAATAGGTTTTATATATTTTCCCATCACATTCATATAAATATTTCTATACCAATTTTTATTGATATATCTCATCATTTTGTTGATTTTTTTTTTTTTTAAATTGAAGCTTCCCTTTTAAGCTTACAATTATATGCTTGAAAATTCTAATTAAGGAAAAAGTTTATCAAAATTTACCAAATGAATGAGTAATCTGAGAAAGGATTTCGAATAAAAGGGGGATGGCAATAAATTTGTGTAGAATATTGCGAAGAAGTAATAGAAAATGGGGAAATGAATGGAAGGGTAATACAAATTTAAACTTAAACAAAAATGACAACGAGTTTAGAGAGACTAATGAAACATTTGATGAGCCATTAAAAGAGAATGAAGGATATCCATCTTATATTCAACCAAGTGGAAATAAAACAAACTGGTCAGAAAATTGGAAAAACGAAAATGAGAAAAAAAAAAAATATAATTTTTCTATATCTGAAAATTATGCATATAATGTACCATATAATTATAAAATAGTGATACCGCCATCAAAAAAAAAAACAAAAGAAAGTGATGAAAGAGAAATAAAAGAAGAATATAGTAGAGATGTAAGTAATGAGTTAACTTATACAGACTATTGTGGATTTCGAAATCCAACTTTAGAAACTTTTGATAATTATAGATATTGGCAAGACAGTGGATTTAAAAAATTTATGAATAGAATTTTTCCAATTAAAATACCAGAACATAAAAAAATAAATCCATTATTAAGAGAGTATATTTATTTCTTACATTCTTTAGACCCTTTTCGATTTACATTTAAAAAATTAAGTGAAAGATATTTTTTTTCAGAGAATTGTATAAAAGCAATATATAAAGAAGAAAGTGTAAAAAAATTCTTAGAAGAAAATCAACTATGTGATGAGAAAACCAAAAGAATATCAAAAAAGGAAGCAGTATTAAAAATAAAAGAATTAATTTATTCAAAAAAAATTGGATATAAAGATATTGGAGATTATGAAAATATAAAAAATGACGATGATGAATTTCAAGGATATAAAAATACTTTTGATCAAATTAACAGACAAGTTATACAAGTTGAATCAATTTCTGCATTTCCTTTACCTGATAGACGAAATCCAGTTCCTAAAAGAGTTGATGTTGATATACCTGTATTTAATTCAGCTAATGTAAAAATTATGAATTGGATAAATCCTAATGATAAAGTTATATTTTGAGCTAGTCAAAAAACAAGAAATATATACCTTAATTTTTTTTATTCTATAAAAATATGACAATAGTAGTAAATAGATTGTGAATTTACACACACATATAGTTCCCTTAATATTTTGTTTTCTGTACAAACGACGGTATATACTAACCTGCCTTCGATTGCATACGCATTTATGCATACATATTTATACGTACATATTTATACGTACATATTTATGTATACACATTTTTATGGCCATTTTTTGGTGTGCATATATATGTCTCTTTATTTGCGCGCATTAATTTTTTTTAACTTTTTGTTACAACGTTTTATAAAAAACGGCGCGTAATACTATCCACAACCCTTAATATATTTATTTGTTTATATTTTTTTCCATTTTATATGTCATATTTTTTGTGTGTACGTAATATAATAAATGAAAATACAACGGAAAAATATATTTATTCTAATTAAGTGATATTACAACTGTTGATAAAAAATACAAATTTTTTTTTAAACACCTTTGCACATTTTTTTACCATTGAAAATTATTATTAAATTCGGTGGCATATTTAATTAAAAAAAAATAAATAAAATAATATGAGTAAAACAATTTTCCTTTTTATTGTCTATTCTCCATAATAGAAAATGTTACTCTGATTTTTTTTTTGTTATTATATTATTAAATAAAATGAAAGGATTTTGGAAGCACATATTTTTTTTTCTCTTACTTTTTGGAATTGTATATACTAAGGAAGATATTGGAATTAAAAAAAAGACCCGGAATTTTAGAAGTAAATATAAACACAAAAACAAATTAAACAAGTTAAATAATTTAAATAATGAAGAACCAAAAAACTTTTTGCAACTAAAATCGGCGCACATATATAATCCATCCTTAGCATATAGAGGTTAAAATTTAAAACAATTTACCTGCACATAAAAGTGGGTGCACACATACGTATAGAATAATACATATTTCTTTTACTTAAAAAAAAACCTATTATATATATATACAAATTTCATGAAAACATTTTTTCTTTTTCAGATTTTTTTACAAACAATGCTATGGGTACATCAACGATTTATTATTCTCGATTGATGTGGGGGGGTGTCATATTTTTAGTCATGTTTTTACTTGTAAGTAGTATAGGAGTATATTTATATGTTGACAATTTAGAAGCCGGTTATTCAAAAAGTAGTTATAGGAATAATCCAGTTAATTATTATAATGTGAATCCCGTTGTACCATATCCATAATGAAATGTGTATATATGTATGTTATTTGTAAATACAAAATCGTATATAATGAAGGTTTTTTTTTTTTTTAAATATTTTATATTTTTTGAAAAAGGGAATGTAAAAAAAAATGATAGTATGATCTATAAAAAGTTCACAATGATTGATATAGCAATGTCTATGAAAAATATGCTAATGATCAAATATTTTTTATTATTAGTATTTGAAATTTTTCTAAATATATACAAACAAATTTAGTATTTATATTTTTCCTTAAATTGTATTTGAATGCTTTTTTAGTTCACCAATAATTTTTGATAATTTTATGTTTTATATTTTTTTTTTTTGGTGATTTTGTTTGTTTAGTTATTAATTCGTAACTCTACGTTTCTTTTTTTTTTTTCTTTCCATTTTAATCTTATTTACTTAAATAATTGAAGGGTAAAAAAGAAAGAAATAAACCAATTGCACTTTTTTTAAAAACATATTTGTAGTAACATTTATATGTGCATTTCATTATGAGCATGCCAAAATATTGGCCTTAAATAATATTTATTTTAAAAAAAAATAACATAAAAATTAAAAGATATGGTTAAATGTCTTAATTACACAAAAAATATATTGTAGCTTGTTTACAAATTTTATTTATAAAAAGTATTATTAAGGATACATAATAATAAGTAAAAAAAATATTTAAAGGAATAAAACAATTTACAGGAAATATAGCATATGTAATATCACCATGGCTAGCAATCCAAGTAATTTATCAATATAGTTCTTTATTTTTATGAAATAATGCATAACATGTTTATATATTTTTAAGCAAGTCAGCATAAATACCCATTCACTGCTTACACACCCATAAGTGTTTTCACTTAAAGTGGCTGGCTTTTGCTTTCCCTACTTTTGTTTATATTTGTGTGTAGTCACAAAATAGAACATTATTACTATTTTGTATATTTTTTTTCACATTTTTTTTTTCAAAATTTTTTTTCGCATTTTTTAAGGCTTAAATTTGAAAGATAACCAGTGGGAAGTGTGCAATTACAAAAATGAAAAAATAATAAAGTTAGAAAAAGTTGAACTAAACAATTCTGTAAACATATTTAATTGTGAAAACTCAACATTTAGTATTGAAAATCCAAAATTTAAATCATTACAAATTCAAAAATGTGTAAAATGTAATATTGTTTTAAATAATTTAATTTCATCTATTGAAATAATAGATTGTAAAAAAATAAAAATTCAAGTATTAGGAAAATGTTCATCAATCTCTATAGATAAATGTGTAGGAGTTGAAATATATTTATCAAAGGAAAATACCGAGTCTGAATTTACTACTGCCTTATCTTCTGAGATGAATGTTCATTTTGAAAAAGACGGAGAATGGCAAGAAATTACTATCCCAGAACAATATCAACATACCTTATGTGAAGGAAAATTAAATACAAGGGTTTCAGATTTATATAAATATTAAAAATGAAAAAAAAAAAAAAAACATATTTCATATTTATTCCCTCTTTTACACGGCTTAAAACTTTTTTATTGATAACTTAAGAAAGTTAGCTGCTCATAATGGATATATAAAACGAGCTATTTTTTTAATGTATATTACAAATATTAATTTTTTTTTTTTTTTATCCATTTTTATAATCCAAACAGTTTATGACCATAGTTGCTATATGTAACTATTAAATATTTTTTTACCTGCTATACTATTTTACATTTTTTACGTGAAAAAATTAGTTCTCTTTTTCAACTACCAGTATATGTAGGCTTGCAAACGGAAATACAACAATATGCTTGCTTTTCAAAAAAAAAATAAAACAAAAAAAATAAAAATAACATAGTAATAATAATGTATAAATAAATATGCATAACGCATTGTGCTCTTATTTTTCCAGTCATATTGTACTATGCATATTATATGGGGAATTTCCCTAAAATACGGGGACGTCGTTTAATAGTATATGAAAATGTGGTATGTCACACCAGTTTATAAATAAAGAAAATATTTAAAAAATTTTCAAGCATTTACATCCATTTATATGTTAGTATAAGAAAATTGTGAAAAAGTTTTATAATACTTGAAAAAAATATACACAAGGTCAAAGTTATGTATTTATGTAGAAATTTATTTAATTTCATTAAAGCAAGCAATTTTTATATACCTAATTATATAAAAAAAAAAATATATATACGTAAATATTTTGTAGGAACAGGTATAATATTTGAAATGCCATAACATAAAGGTTAAGAATATTTTACAGTTTTAATTACATTATATAAATAATAAGTTGTATAAATAATTCACAAAAAGCTTATTATGCTTTATACATAAATGGAAAACAGTTCTCAGCTATTTCAGTGAAAAAGTTATTTTTTTTTTTACGTACCTTACTGAATATATATTATCACGATTTAGCTAAATAGCCAAACGATATACTTAATACACAGTGGAAATACAAAAATGAGATTTTTAAAAAATGTTGTAAGCAAATACGAAATTGGAAGTGTGTTGAATAAGAGTCATATAAAGGCAAATCAGAAATTGACAAGAGTAAGGGAAATATGTAATATAGCACAGAGTAACAAAACAAACTTTCAAATTTACAATAAGGTTGGTGTTTTTTTTCAAAGAAATGTAGCTACTAATGTTTTGGAAAAAAAAAAGGAATTTTCTGTAGAGGAGCAAATGTCCAATAATGAAGTAATTCAATTTTTTGAGGATAATAAAAATATGAATATAGATAAATTATATAATTTAATTAAAAATATAAGTAGACAAAAAATAGATGAGCGAAGAAAAATAATAGAAAATGAAAAATTTTTTAATATTCTAGAAGAAATAGAAAATCGTATTAGTATTATGAATACTCGATATTTATGTAACTTTTCATTACGATTAGTTAGTATATCTATAAATAATGATGAAATAAAAAAATTATTAACAAAAATTAGTGAGCATTTATTAAAAAAAATGAATGTAAGTCCTCGTGATTTAGTTGGAACATGTTATGCTTTAAGTTTATGTAATAACATGAATGAATATTTTTTTGAACATATTAAAAAAGAAACTATTGCTAATATAGATGCTTACACACCTACATTATTAACACAACTATTAGAAAGTATGAGATTATCTCAAAATTTAGATGTTGAACTAACTAATTTAATAGTTGAAAAAATGTGTGAAGAAATTGATCGATTTACTACTAAAGATGTAACATTAGCTTTAAAAACTTTATCTATGGCTGGTATTCCACGTGGATTTTTAATCCGTCGTTTGTGCAATCTTGTTTTTGATAATATATCTCATTTTCATTATTCCGCACTAGTTAATATTATATATAATTTAACTAAGCTAAAATTTACAACAGCAAATCATATAGATGTAATATATAAAAATATAGAAGAACATTTATATAATTGTAATGTCAATACATTATCAGAATTGTTATACACATTCTATATGAACAACATAAATGATGAAAATAAAATTAAAAAAATTTTTGAAAATATTAATTATAATAATTTTAATACAGCAAAAACTGCAGTTATCATTGATTTTATACATGCGGCAACTTATTATAATAGTTATATAGAAAAAGAAAAACTTTTAAACTTAATTGATATATTATTCAAAAGGAATGTCCCAAAATCCTTAACTTTAATTGCAAAAATAAGAGAACCTATATATTTTCTCTCAGAAAATTCAACATATAAATATGACATAAATAATATTTCTCCCTCTTGGTTAAATGCAATGAATGACTTTTTAAGAATAGATCATGAAAAATTACAAGCCCTTAAAACTTTTCATGAAGTACAAAATGTTTTAAATTCAGTTGCTCCAAACTTTAAATTAAATTTTGTTCCTTTACAAATTACTAATTCCTATTCGGTCGATTTTATTGAAAATGAAAAAAAAATTATTATAGATCTTGATACTATAGTAAGACACACTTCTTTTCAAATTAAACACAAATATTTCGAAGACTTAGGATATAAAACAGCTAAAATACATTTTTGGAAATGGAGAAAATGTAGATCAGAAAAGGAACAACAAAATTATTTGTGTGATATTTTATATTCTGTTACAGATCAAAAGAAAAATGCTGAAGATACAGCTGAAAATTAATACAACCATTTAAATGGGCAAAATGTAGATTACCAAAATTATCATGTAATAATGATAAATAATTAAGATAATAATTATTTTTTTATTTTATTCTTATTTTTTCTTATTTTTTCTTATTTTATTCTTATTTTTCTTTGTTTAAACAAAATTAAAATTTTTTTTATTATTTTCCACCATTTATATAGCACTAATATTCATATATAAATGTTTATATTATCTGACATTTGGAAATAATTTCGTTTTTTTTATTTTATTAATAATCTTATAAAATTTAAACACATTTATCCAAAATAAAACAATCAAATTTTTTGCTAATTTTTATGCATATTTCCATATGCCAAATCAGCTAGCCATTATTCATAATTTTTTTTTTTTTTTTTTTTATTACCCATTATATATGTAATATAGCTAGCTGAATATAATAGCTTTAAAAAAATATAAAGGAGATATTTTATGGTATCATTTGATAGTTGTGTGTGTGTGTGTGCGTAAAACAAGGGGATATGTAATTTGGTTACTTATGTAACTAAACAAAAAAATTGATACACAAAAAAATAAAAAAATTATAAGTATAAAAAATAAAACATATTAAAGATCTTTGTTGTCGTCTTTGCTCTCCTTGTGAAATGATAAATTTTGTGAAAAAGAATAGTCTTTTAAATCTATAGGTTTGTATTTAAATCTGCTTGTTTCATTAAAAATTTTAAAATACTCTAACACCTTAATATAATTTGTTGGTTTTTGTGTGTCATCTTGTTGGCTTATTGATGACAAGCATTGTAAATATCGTGTACCTTCAATTTTACACTTGGAAAATGTATGTGGGTATTTTCTTAAGCAATTGATAAACTTTCCCCATAAACTATCACAAGGATTTTTTTCAGAATCTCTTTTATGTTTTTTTTGAATTTTGTGTAAAATTTCTTTCCCTTGCCACCATTCAATTAAGGGAAAATGTTTTTGTAATTTAGCCACTGGAAATAGTAACTCGTTATTTCGTTTTTTACTATAGCTCATTTATTAATGTAAGAAAAAAAAACATAAAAGTTAGCAATTTGAAAAATGTAACATTAAATAAAATTATATGAAATGCAATTATGGAAATATAGCTACACAAAGGATATATACATATTTTATTTTTTTTTATGTAGCTTGTGGTTTTCTTAACAATTTTAAACTCATTTTTATGTAAATAAAAAATAATTTTTTTATGTGTGTTTTATATAAAATGGATTTTTCTTTTCATACCATCACATAATATTGCTACATTGCATATATTACATTTTTATTAAAATTATTTTAATTGTATTAATTTTATTGTGTTTATTTTTGTTTAAATGTGTAGCTATATTTTTTTCTTTTTTGTATTAAATAAAGAAGCCTCTTATTTATGCTGTTCTATTTATTGATACATAAAATGAAAGAATCAATAAGCCAATATACTACATAGTTTTTTTATAGCTTTAGAAATACAGCAATATAAAAATAAGCTATATATTATATAGCTATATGTGTATCGCTATATATGTATGGCATATATTTATTGCATGCATTTTTTACGTTTACTTTTTTAAATTAATTATATTATTTATTTACATATATAAATATATTTTTTTTTATTTCAAAATAATATATTTTATTTTTATTTTTTATTCATAAATTTTTATTTTTATTTAATTAAAATGGCAAAACATTTTTAAGTATCTTTGGATATGTGAATATATTTCACATTTATCCTTCTTATTTTTTTATGAAACGAATTTAATTAATATTTTTATAGTTATATTATTTTAAAAAATTATATTGATAATTATGTATATACATATGTATTGATATATTTTTGTAAATATGATAAAGAATGTTTAAATGCCAATGAAATATTAAATATGCTTGTAGTAGTAACAATAAGGCGAAGTTATTATTTCAAAGGAATTCCAAGCATTATGAAAAAAATGGGGGGGCGTCGAAGATAAATAGCCTATAAACTTTGTCATAATAAAAATAATAAAAGAATAGAAATAAATGAAAATTTATGTTGTGCATGAAAAATGTTTAAATAGTGAAAGATCCATGATGCTATAAAGAAATAAAGATGAATGATACAAGATGGTTTGAACTTTTGGATATTTTCATTTTGCATGTCATAATGTTTTCAAAACAGTGTGTAATTGTAGTGAAAATTAAGCTGTACTACAATTAGCAGTAGTAGTAGTAGTACTGGGATACTTCAAACCATGATGAGAAGCCAACTTACCCCCCCAACTTTTTACCTGATAAATGATATGGTGTATTAATAGTGTTAATAATTTTTATGCTTGGATGAAATATGGATATATATGTTATTTTCAGATTTAACAGAATAATGTTACTTGCAGAAAATATACAGAAAATTTTGTTTTCAAGGTTTTCATTTCTTCTGTCAGGAAAGTCCCCGAGATAAACAATTAATTTTATTAAAAGTTTTACAGGAAAGCTAATAACTTAATTAGTTATTGATCTTGTAATTTTCCCATATAAGAATTTTATATTCTTTTTAAGGGATTATATATGAAATAGCGAGTTTAATGTAGCATGTGTTATTTTTTTATATAACATCACAGAATGGGGCTTATAGTATGTTAAATCTGAACGTAATATGTATATGCCTTTGCCATACATATGCGGGTCCACGTGCATGCCTATTCATACTTATGCATGTATATGTATATTCATATGTATGTATATGTATATTCGTATGTATGTATATGCATATTCATATGTATGTATATATGTGCAACAGCGTGGAAGAATGACTGTTTTTTTTTATGTCGGGAATATTGCCCTGTGTTTATTTTGCATTTTTTGCTTAACTTATACCTTTTTTTAGTACAACTAGACTCATAATTCGATAAAAATTTGATTCATTATATCATTTATACGGTGCTCCTTTTGAGAGGATGAAAGCGAGCAATCACACAATGGCGTGTGTAGAATATGTTCGAATTTGGCAACTACTTAAACATAAATAGTTAGTTTTTATGAGGTCGTGCTATGAAAAATATGCTTGACACTAATTTTAGGACGTAAAAATTATAAAAAAAATAAAACAAAACTAAAAATATTAGTAGAAAATTAACATTTATGCATAATTTAAAATGAAAAAAATAAATGACGACGAATGAGGACTAAAATAAATTATATAAATTTAAGGAACATACAAATCAAATTTGGAATATGTATAAAGGCTTTGGACACCCATTTTTTGCTTAATTTCTTTTATATTTTTTAAAGGATAAAATTAAAATGATCTGGAACTATTTAATCATAAGACTAAATAGGAATAGTGTATTCATCTAAATTAGTATATATGAAAATTTGGTTTAACAAAATGGGGAAATTATTTATTATAAAAAAATAATAAACAATTTAAATTGAATATAATACATATTTGAAGTGTCTATGAATTTTGTTAGTTATGTGTGTATGGTAAAAATTTTATGAAAAAATCAGGCTTGAATTTGATTTTTTTCTGAACTTACTGACTCAATATTTTTTTCATAATTTCTAGTATATAAAATGCTTAATGGTAAAAACATAATAATAAAAAAAATAGCTAACAGTATT
This sequence comes from Plasmodium vinckei vinckei, assembly GCF_900681995.1. NCBI lineage: Eukaryota > Apicomplexa > Aconoidasida > Haemosporida > Plasmodiidae > Plasmodium > Plasmodium vinckei. The sequence continues at coordinate 262,825 of NC_051294.1, forward strand.
GATATGGTGGTTGGGTCATTTTTATTACCACTTGAATTTGAAATATTTTCATAAAGCTTTTCACAAAATAAAGAAAACATTCCACCAAATAAGCTTGTTATACCTACAAGTTTTCCAAAAACAATTGAAGGAAAAGCATTTGATAAAAAGCAATATATTTGGCTAGTATATATACTAGCTACACACATATATAAAAATACAGAAATAGCTCCAGTAACTTGATGTTGAATTAAAGCTGTTAAATGCATAAGAGCTGAACATGCATTCATAAGAATTATAGTAATTGCAGCACCATATTTATTTATAAATCTTCCAAATATAATACATGGTATAAAAGATAGTGGCATTAAAATGTTAATTACATTGATTAATGATTTATTATAGCTAAAATATATATCTGTAACCATAGCATAAAAAACTGTAGAAATATTAAATAATATAAAATATACGATTATACAAATGCTTGGATAACTAAATAATACTTTAAAGAATAATATAATACTTTGTTTATGAAAATCTTCCCCTTCTATTATATTTTTAGTAGTTTTATCTTTATTTACATCGTTCAAAATATGTTTGTTTTCACTTTGGATTGAACGTGGTTGCATTTCTACATCATCAGTCGACACTATTTGATCTATCGTTGCTTTCTCTGATTCTTTTTCATTTTCTAAATAATAATCTAAACCTTTAAATGGTTTTACAGGCAATAAAAATATTGCAACTAATAAACATGGGATTAATATAGTAAATATATATCCATAGCAAACATAATAAAATGGAAGATCTGGATATTTATTATAAATATAATTTAATGTCGTTGGGACAGCATAACTTAAAGATGCAGCAGCACCAATCACTGTTAATATAAATGTTGACATATCTGGGAATAAATTTGAAACTGTAAGTATTGGTATGAATGCAGTATCTGCTCCTAGTCCTAAAAATATAAATCCAATTAATGTTGTATCAACTTTTGTAGTGTCAATTGATAAAAATATCCATGATAGTATATTAAAAGCTTGTCCAATTATTGCTGTAAATTTTGGCCCAATATGATCATATAAAAATCCACAAAAAGCAGACATAGTAAAATGTATAGCTAATGTCATAGGATATAAATTATTTATTTTTTTATATTGTGGTGATAATGTTATATCAGCATGTTCCGTAACATTTAAATGTTTATATTTTCCTACAGCTAATAATAAATTTCGTATTGATGTCCAATCAAAATATATGCATGCTGATGTTGCCGTATATATTATTATTATTATTAGTAAAAAAATTCTATTAATATTAAATGGTGTTTTTTGTTTTGCCCCAGGCAAATTTGGATTGGATTTAAGGCGCATGCCTTTAAAGAAGTTCATAACTTTTGTACAATATGACTCACTCATTTTGGAATAAATATACTTTATACTATCAAATTTTTTTTAACTTATTATAATTTGTTTATATTTTAAATGGGTGTAATGCTATGAAAGTCTTTATATGAGAATTGGTTGAATTCGTGGCCACGAAAGGGAAACTGTATATCTGGCCTGTTCACTATACGTACATACACACATGTATATATATATATATATATATTTATTTATTTATTTATTTTTTTCAACTGTCATATGACAGACATTTGTATATATAATTATATATAATCGAAATATGTTTAATAACTGGCAATGTATTTGGGAAAATGGACCCAGACATGTACCAAATTTAATTAAAAAAAATAAAAAAAGTTGGATACACCAAATAGCTAATTAATGTGTGGTTCCAACTTTATAAATATGAATACTAATCAAATAATATATTTATAAAATTATATAATGAATAAATAAAAATATAACGAATGCAAATAATGAATACCAAAGTTAGATGTAAAGGTAAATATTCATTTTATGTGTCATTAAATTTTTTCAAAAAAAAAAAAAATAAATATATGAAAACACATATATTTATTTACCACATATCTATAAATATAATAAGTGGAAAAACTTATTCGATTGTTTTAATTTTATATAATTTTAATATATATTTGAAATGAAAAATAATATATAACAACCAGGAAAAAAAATATATATGGTTTATTCCACATTTATAAATCTATAACATATGTTTTTCCTCTTCTATATCAATGAAATTATTATTTTTTTATTATTAATTTATTTATATATATTTTTTTTATTTATATGAATGTTTTTTGTGTGGTCTCGTTTTAATTAAAAGTTTTATTTTAATATGGCTTCAGCATATTTATTAAAAATTTTCTGAATATATATATCATGGTTATATTATTTCATTTTTTTTTTTTGCAATTATATTCCTTAAAATTTTGTAAAATATATTCGTCTTTTTCCATAATTTATGTTAAAAAATAATTTATTTTATATAACTATACTTCCCTGATTATTTTGGTGGCATGCACATTTTCATTTCCCCTTTGATGCATATTCACCAATTTAAATATTAAAAAAGTATGGGTGTGTATATATATTTTTTTTGTAATAATTTGTAATATTTTTTATAACACTTAATTATTTCGTAATATATATACTGGAGAAAAAATTCACAGTCTTTTGTAATTTGACACATGAATAATAGTTAAGCTGGTTAATTTTTTGGTTTTTTTGAATATGTTTACCTTTCAAGAGTTTGTATTTCATCGTTTAAATGTCTTCGATATGTAAGGAATAAAAGTGGGAAGGTTGATATTAACAAAGCAATAACAATATATGCAAAGGGATCAGGGTTATTTTTATTTAAATCAACAATAAAATAATTATAAATAGGTATATTAAGTAGAGATAATAATCCACTAATCATACTTGTAGTTCCTGCAATTTTACCAAAATGACATTTTGGAAACATAATTTGTATATAACAATATAATTGGGTAGTATAACATCCTGTAACTATTAAATAACAAAAGGAGCTAAAATATGCAAATACTTTTATTTTAATTATTGCAAATATATACATAAATAAACTACTTACTAATAAAAAATATATTATAACTATTATATGAAATTTATTTATTAAAAATCCAAAAGATGCACAAGACAATATAGATAAGGGACCAAATAGTTTTAATATAAATTGTACATCTGTATAATCTTTAAAAAATAATTTTGCACATTCATTATAATTAACTAATGATAAATTATATATAGTAAAATAATAACATATACTAATATATTTTAAAGAAAAAAATACACCTATTATTTCAGTTAACAAATTTTTTAAACTTAATTTAAATTTTTTCCATTTTTTATTATTGTCTATATGAATTATTATATTTTGAATTTCTAATGGATTAGAATTATTATCTTGTTTTTCATCAATAAAAACATTTTGATAATTCTCTTCTGGTTTGTCTAATACTCCTACAACTTTATCACTCATTCTTAATGATATATTATTATGATATGTTTTACTATCTTTATTTTTTATTCCCTTTAAGGATATTATATCTTCAGAAGATATTGTTGAACTTTTTTTTTTAATAACCAATTCGTTAAGGGGTGTCGAAGGTGAGTCACCAATTTTGTCACTATCTTTTGAAGAAATGTGTTTATTTATTTTGTTCTCTTTATCAATATTGTTAATATTTATATCGTTTTCTTTTGCTATTATTTCATTACTTTTTATTTTACTATGCTGACTGGCTTGATAAATATCATTCGAATTTCCATCGTCACTTGGGTGGTTAGATATGGCATTACTTTTATTTTCTGAAACTAAATATCCTTCCAACTCTTGAAGTGTGTTATTACTTTTCTCAATCTCAAGTGGGGGTTGGGGACAATTTATATGTTTGAATGGAAGGAAAATAGCTATAATAAAAAAAAAAGGGATTAATACAATAAAGCAATATAAAAAACAAATATACTGGAAATATTCTGGATCTTTTCCTTTAGATAATAAATCAAAAAATATGGGTATACTAAAACTTAATGAAGCACAACAACCTAATATTACAGTATATGTGGTATGATTTTTTGGAAATAAATAAATTAAATTAAGAATAGGTATATATGAAGAATCACAAGATAGACCTAAAAATATTGCACCAATTATTATTATATTATTACTTGTTTCCTTTTGTAAACCTATTAAAATCCATGAAATTATATTAAATGTATGACCAATTAATGCTGTAATTTTAGGCCCAAAATAATCAAAAAATATACCAGATATAGCAGACATAATAAAATTAGAACTTATAATAATAGGATATAGTGCTTGAACTTTTTTGTCTTGTTCTTCACAACTATATGGTTTATCGTTGCCATCTTTCGAATTTGATTTTCCATTTATCCCATTGCATTGATCTATATATATATTTCCGTGATAAAAAAAATCAGCCAATGAAATCCAATTAAAAAATATTCCAACACATGTAGTTATATATAAGCAAAATAATATTAACAAGCAATATTTTTTTTTTAAAGAAAAATTTACTATATCTACTTCTTTTATAAATCTATTTTTTAACGGCTTTTCAGTTTTTATTTCTTCTTTACTATGTTCCTCCATTTCTAAAAAAAATTATTTTTCGTTGCAATTGTATCCTTGCTTCTTTTGTAATTCTACATATAATATAGGTAACTGTGCATGATTGTATTTATGCTTCGTTTGCATTCCATATAGATTTTCCTACTTTCCATTTCAAAGAATTATTATTGATTTGGGGGCTATTACTCACGACTTTTCCCCAATTTAATTTAGACAAATCTATCTACAACACGGTAAAATAAATAGAAAGTCTTTTAATAATTTTTTTTAACAATAGAGCACAATAGTTGGAATATATTGTGTGTGCATTTTATACGATTTTTTTTCGAGCCTTTTTATTTATTTTTTTTAAATAAAAGGACAAAAACTAAACTTTTTTGAATTGTAAACAAATAATATATTTTCCATAATTGTTTTTTAAGTCTATATATTTAAAAAAAGAAGAAAAAAACACACATAACAAATTATGCATATATACAGTCGTATAAAGAAGGCATACACACGTGTATGAACAAATTCGAAAGCTATTAGTATGTATAGCTAGCTATATGAACACAAATAAAAAAATAAAATAAAAATAAAACAGTTTTTCCTGAACATGCAATAAATAATTATTGCTGGTAGTAATACAGGACATATTTTAACTCAAAAAAAATGTATTAAAAAATGAATTAAAAAATATATTCGGTCCACATATTTGGTGTGCATTTAGGAATATTCATCCCTTAAATATGATTATATTCTTTTGTTTTTAATTTTTATTAATTATTTTCCCTTCATTTGAAACACATATTCAATGTATGATTCATTGTATATATTTTTCCAACTCCTTAATTGATCTCGACTGTAAAAGGGAAAACCACGGTATTGCTACAAATTTATAATTATACAAAATATTTAGGACATTATTTCGAAATATCGTTTTTCCATTTTTTAATAATGGCATATCGTTATATATAATTTCATATTTGTTAGGGTCATTTGAAATGTTGTAATGATATATACCATCGATCTCTATTAATAAATATGGATTACTATTTTTGAAAACTAAAAAATCTACAATTAAACCATGTTTCAATAAATATTCTGATTTGTGCATAATTTTTTTTTTATTGAAATAGCTAGAAATTTTATATTGAAAACTGGATATATTAGTTTGTTTGTTTCCCAATGCAAATTTTCGCTTTATAGACTCTTTTATTATGTTATATGGTATAAAAAAGGTAATAGGGATATTAGTAGTTATTTTATTTAAAACTAAAATATGTTTATTTTTTTTATAATATAAATTTAGGCTAAGTGATATTTGGTATATCATATTATATTCCTCGTCTTTTAAGTATTTTTTATATTTAAATATTTTTTTTAATAATATGCACATTTTTAAAAAGGTAATTAAATGGCTTTCAAGAAACCAATTACATAATGATAATGACCAAACACATTTTAGTATTGTTTTCTCTATATCTTCTTTATTGCATTCATTTGAAAAGTTATTAAATGTATTTCTGAATTGGCAACCTTCTATAAGGTATGATTCGATGCTGTTATAAGCTCGTGTCCCAGAATTAACATGATAGGTACCCTCGTCTTTATCATTATTACTATTTCTGTTTACACTATTTTCAAGTTTCGGAGTGGTATCGAAATTATGCTTAGTAGTTTGTACCATACCTATCCCCTCCAAATTGCTAGCATTTTCTAGGTTTACAATTTTTGTTTGTCCAATCGATTTTATTTCTTTAAATAATTTATGTATAGCGAAATTAAATAGAGGTTTGTTTATAATATTAAAATGGTAAGATATATATAGGATGGTACTCAAGTTGTGAATATCAACATTGATAGAAGAAATTAATATATCCAATAAATAGAGCATTAAGTTTTGATGAAATATATTATTTTTATAATGCGACAAAAATATTTGAACAATTGTTTCTAAATGTATATTTTGTTGGCCTTTTAATTTAAGTATAGACCAAAATTTTTTATAAAAATAGTCATAATCCTTTTTTGATATATTATTTATACTATTAGAAAGAGCAAATAAAAAATTAGATAATCCTTGCATTGAATCTATTTCTTTTCTTCTTGAAAATATAATATCTGTAAATTTATATAAATAATTGAAGCATTCTTTTTTTAAAATGGATAATTCTACAGAAACCTCATTTTCTTTATTAGATCCATTGCTTATGTTAGTAATAACGTCTTCATTGCATCTACTATGTTGTGATTCTACATTTTCTCCTTTCATAAAACCATCTAATTTGCCATTGTGTAAATTATTTTTCTTTGAAGAATCGGAACTAAAAGTGCAAAACAAAAAATTGTCACTACCATAATATTTTATGCCTCTTTTTTCATATGCTTTAACAATATAACAATAAATAGAATAATAAATCATAATTATTTGTTTAATTTCGACAGATTTATTATTATCTATAATAAAATTAAGTAAAGTATCAAAAATAGATAAATCATTATAGCCTAAAATAAGTAAACTCCTAACAATCAAAATGACATTTGGCATATTTTTTGTATTAAAAAAAAAACAATTATTTTTTTCCTTTTTAATAATTTCGTATATAAAAAAGTCAATAAATTTATCATAATAATAATTAACATTTGCTAAGCTTATTAAAATATCAACAAAATTTCTCATATCATGATTTATATTATATGTGCATGTATTTGGTGAATAAGAATTGTCATTTTGTTTAACCTTATAATTAATACTATTATTTTTGTTATTTAAGTTGTTTGTGTAATTTTTTTGTGTCCCACATGAATTTATATCTGTGTCTACATTTTTAGTATAATTTATTTTAAAAAAAAAACATTCAATTAAAAAGTAATATAAATTTTTGTTAATAATTTTCATTCTTGAAAAGTCTCGAATTAAAGAAGCTATATCTCTTGTTGTTCCATCATAAAGCCATGTATTCCATTTTGCATAATCATTTGAATTAGGTGCAGATATATGGTCTTGTTTTTTATTTTGTATTTGTTGGGTTGCACAATTTTGATCAACTAATGAAGGATGATTACATAGTAATACTAAGTTATAGTTACACATTTTCCCATTTACAAAATATACTTGGTCATGCATAATTGTACTAATTATAGATGGTATAACATTGTTATTAAAAATTTGAATATTATAATTAACTAATATATTTATATATCTACATAATTCAAAAATAGAAAATTTTGAAATATAATTTTTGTCTTTAAATTTATTTATTATTATATGATTAAAGGCATTTTTTATTTCTATACACATATTTTTTTGGCATAATTCAAAAAAATTTATAATTATTTTAATATCTAAAGGTGTTTCATTTAATTTGTTTATTATAAATTTTTGTACATTTAAAAAGTTTGTTTTGAAGATATTGCATTCGAAAATGTTAAGATCAGCAGATATAGAATGTTGTATCAAATTTGGGGGAGCATATTGCTTTTGTTTTTTAGGGAATATATTTACATTGTTGTCGTCAATTTTATTAGCAGGCCGATGTGTGTATGTTTCTATCGATATATTAGTCTCTTTCTTATTTTCTGGCAATTTAAATGTAGGACCATTGGTAAATATTTGATCTTGTGCTGGCTTACTTGCACAACCTGAATTTACAATATAACGAATATAATTATAAAAATGGTTAGAACTTAGCAACTTAAAATTTTGTATATCTTTAATATGAGTATCATCCAATTTGATGGATAAAATTGAAAAAAGGAATTGCCTTATATCGATATCATTATTTTTTTTAGATACTATATTACCATGTTTTATAATTAGATTAGAGATATGAATAAATAGATATTTCAAATTAAAAATAATATTCCTTTCTATATTTGTTGCATTTTCAAAATAATTTATGATTTTACAAAAAGACCAAACAAAACCAATAATATATTTTTCCTTTAGACCAAATAAAATGTCAACATTTTTTTGTAAAATAAAAATTATATCAACAAAATTTTGACAAACTAGTTGATTATTTCTTATATTTTTGGTACTTTCAAATTTATCTACATTTTTTACACCATTAATTAAATTTATAATTTTACTTTTAAAAATTAATTGATCATCTTTACTTTTTTTATTACTCACTTTTGGGCCCCTTTTTCCTGACCTGTCATAAAAAATTTGTTCATGTAATAAATTTAAATTGTCATTTTCTTTCTTACTATAACAATTGTAATATCTACATAAGTATGGTATTTTGGCTATTGTCGTTTCTGTTCCATTTACATGAGACTTAAACGGTTTTACATTCTTCAAATAATTGTATATGCTTATTTTTTTCATAATATATCATTTTGCATTGTTTTTTTATTATATTTTTTTAAAATTTTCGCATAAAAAATAGTGTATCATGGTGATTGCATTTTTCTTAAGTATCATACATATGTATGTATAAATTTTTATTTATATTTATTTGGTTGGGAATATCTCAATGCGTATTTCTGGTTAAAGAAATAAAGGTTCAAGCTCTATCCCTTTCATCAAATATTATAGATTGTAATAACTGTATATATAGTCAGAAATTCCTTAAAAAATATTTCAAATTATTTCCTATTTTGTGCATATTTATTTAGCCACACTTACAAAATATGTATGTATATATACCCGATTTGGCTAGCTATTTTTTTTTCACTTCATTTCGTTAATTTCGCTAGCTTCTTAATAAATGGGTTGGCTATCCAAGTTACCATTTCTTTCATTATATTTATTTGTACACATATAGATATTCATTGGTTTTAAATTTTGATTTACATTTTTGATTTTTCCAGATTTATATATCATAACAAATGTGAAAAAAAAAATTATGATACGACTAAGTACGGGAAATAAAAAAAGACTAATTTATTTATTAATATTATATATTTTCTTTTTAAAGGGATCTATGAATATTTATATAAAGAAAGCTGGATATTGTTTGAGGGAAAATAATAATTTATTTTATATAAAAAATAATATATTTAATTTTTTTAAAAAGGGAAATCGAAACATAACAACATATAATAATAATAATATAAAGAGAAGCATAACAACTTATAACAATATAAAGAAAAACACAACAATGGATTTTTGTGAAGTGGATTTAGATGAATTTTGTTACAAGCAATTTGATAAAACAAATAAATCATGCTCTCATATTCCTTATGATAAAAATGAATTTATTAATAAAGTAAATGAACTTATAAAGGAGAAAAAAATAAAAGTAGTACCTGGTTATGCAAGTTTTTGTAAACACATATTTGTAGAAAATTTTACTGATGCAACAATTGAAGCAATTGAAATCAATAGTAATAATCGAGCATTGATAAAAACAGATTATATATCAAGAAGAGATACAGAATTACCTGTCCTTATTAGATGGATATCAAAAAAAGATGTTAAAGAAAATATGAAAGCAAAATATTTAGATTTAATTTTATATTCACGTGAGCAAATAGAAAAAGAAAATCAAGAAACAAATAATATCCCCAAAGTAAAATCAACTTGTTTATATTCAATAATTTCTATTAAGCCACAAAATGAAGATTATGAATTACCTATGACACCAATCACTATGCTCAGAAACACATTAATAACCGAAGGGGGTAGTGGAGTTAGTTTAAACAGAGAGAAGTATCTTGAGTCTGTTAAATATTGGAGAGATCACGTCTCTATATTTGATAATTAAAAAGGGTTTCTACTACCTTGACATTGTTCATGCGAATGTAGCATATTTTTCATAAGTGTAGATAGGATGCTTTCCTATTATATATTTTTTTTTATGTATTGTATATACTGTTAATGTTATTTATATAAAAAATATCACATTTTATGAATGCAAAACAAAAGAAATAGTTCAAACAAATATACACTATTAGTGTGTGTAAAAATAAGGTCTAAAAAAGTGAACATATTTAAAAACATTTTTAATATAAGTATGTAAATACATTGTTGAATTAACTAGGAGTTTGGTTTTGTTTGGTCTTCATTTTTTTGCTTAATCATATTTATAAGTTCTTTAGGGAGTTTCCATTTAGGAACAATTTCTTCAACACCATCAAAAATGTTTAATTTATAATTATAAGGTGGGCTTGTTAGTACTTTGACAAATTGCTGGGTTAATTCATCTGGGGTTGATGCAGCAGATGTTAAAGCTATTTTGTTCACATTTTTAAGAGAGGAAAAATCAAAATCATTAACTGTATTTACTAATATAGCATCTGTATTTCTTATTTGTGATGAATAAACTAATTTTTTTGCATTTGAAGAAGATTGGCTACCTACTACTATAGTAAGATCACACTCTGTACAAATTTTGTTGAGAGCATTTTGTCTATTTGTTGTAGCATAACATATAGAACCACTTGGTATTGTTTCAATGTGTGAATATTTTTCTTTTAATTTATTAACAATTAATGAACAATCATCTATACTTAATGTAGTTTGTGTTACATAAAATAATTTTTGATTTTCTGGAAAATTTAAATTATTAACTTGGTCAACATTTTCCACGATATATGTTGAATCAGGTGCTTCATTATATGTACCTATAACTTCAACATGATTTTTATATCCTATTAAAATAATTTTATATCCTTCTTTTGCTTTTAATTTAACATAAACATGTACTTTATTAACTAATGGACATGTTGCATCGATTTCTATTAATTTTTTTTTTTTAGCTAGTTCCCTAATTTGGGGACTTATTCCATGTGCAGAATAAATTAATATACTACCATCTGGTACTTCATTCAAATCTTCAATAAAAATAGCTCCTTTACTTTCTAAATCTTTACAAACTATATCATTATGGACAATTTTATGTTTTACATATATATTAGTTTTAAATGTTTTCAAACATTCTTCAACAGTTTCAATTGCTCGACTTACTCCTTTACAAAACCCTCTTGGGTTTATTAAATACAAAATTTTACTATCATTTTTTTCATCCTCCTTTTCAGTGCTATCATTTGTTTCGAATTTATTTATGGTGTCTTTAGAACTACATGCACCACATCCTCCACCGCATTTTGTTTCATTTAATTTTTCATTTCTATTGCTTTGCATCCCCAAAAAATAAATGTCTTTATTTTTTTTAGCCTTAATGGGGTTTACTTTGAATTTATAATTTATTGCATAACTATTTGATCGTCGAAAAATGTTAATTTTATCATTTGTTTGATAATTATAATCCCCAATTTTATGAACAAATCCGTATTTGTTAATATTTTTCCATTTTGTTACAGTAGGTATTGAGAAATTTGAACGGGCATTTAGCATCCCATACATTGGGGTATGAAATGAGTCATGTTTTATTCTTTTCCCTTTTACAAATATAAAACAAAAAACAAAAAAAAAGTATATAACTAAACAATTTAAAAATACTGAGCGTATTATATTAATTTGTTTTAAAAATCTCAATATCGAGTCATGCATTATTCATATTGTGCATATATAAAACTTATATGTCTGTTCATTCTCATTTTGTTTCTTAATATGGTAATATAAGTTTGTATTAGATAGAAAATAAATAAATACCATATATATATATATATATATATATATATTAAAAGCAATAGGTATGGTGTTGCTCGATATGTATTTGTTTGTATATATGGAGGTGGGCACTTTGATTTTTAGCTAAATAAAACGTATACTCTTTCTCCTAACAAATTATAATATCCTTTTGGCTTGCTAATTGAAAATTTTTGTATTAAAAATAAAAAAAGGAAAAAAAAAAAGCAAAACAAAAAACAGTGGGAATATATTTAGAGCTGACAGTTTGATCCTTCCATATATTGGCTACATTATAATGCTTTGTTTGCAGGTTAGAGAGTAATTTTATTTTTATATACATATAATTAATATACAAGATATATAGATATTTTTTTATAATCTATATAGATAGAAAATTGAAAAAATTTTTATAATATGAAATAAAAAAATTTGAGTTTGTAAAATAAATAACATATTAATGGAAATAGGGAAATAGATAAAAATGGGGTAAGTAAAAAAATGCAAGTATTATTCTTTGAAAAGGTGGTGCAAAAGATTGTTTAAAGAGGTTAGAGAATAAAATTGTTGTGATATATATAATATTTTAAAATAATTTAACTATTTAAAAATATGTAAAGAAGTAAAAATGTAGATATTATAAATTAAGGAAAGAAAGAATTTAATTAATATGATTAGCAAAATGATGAAATATAGTTATGTAGAAATTGGAAAATGAGAAAAAAAATTCTCGATCGATGTGAAACCCAACTTAGAGTTTATCTATGTATAGAAGTATAGGACTTATGGTTGCCATAATTTTGTTTGAAATTATTAACAAACTTTAAATTAAATTAAATAAAATAAAAATGAATTAAAATAAGTTATCAAATTATATGTAATATATAATAACAAAGAAATGAAAACTACTAAAAAGGTTACATTTTATAGAGGATGAAATATTCATTAATTAATTAGGGGACAAAAAAAACGCATACATCATATATACACATATTTGTATGCATTCCTATATATACAAATATAAACGGAAAAACTAAACAAAAAATATAACTTAAAAAGGGGTTTTCATTCAGAGATGTACTACATGTAAAATAAAAACTTAATAAAGTTGTTGCGGTTTTAATAAAGTCGGTTAAAAGTATAAGCTTGGGGAAACCGGAGCTTGTTTACAACGATAAAATAAAACGTAAGGAGTATGATCATTTGAGGGATCTTTAGAAATTCGGTTTATAGATTTAGAACTAACTTTAGTAATAACTGAATCATCCATTTGATACCATTCATTTTTTGAATTATCACCTTTTTCTGATTTCTTTCCAATAAAATAATAGTGGCCTGATGATGCTGACACACCACTGTGAATTATTGCTCCATACAATCGATAATCAAAATTGTTTACAACTATCTTTTTGTTAATCTTGACATGCGTCTTTATTTTCTTCTTTTCATTCGAGCTAAACGACCAGTTGTATCTGCAAGGGGGGAAGTGCAAGTGGCAAGTTATGAAAATGGGCAAAATTACAATAATTTTCTTTTTTTTTTTCTTTTTTTTTCTTTTTTTACCTGTTAAGAATTATTATGAGGTGGCAAGGGGGGGATATGATTTCATTCCATTTGAGGGCATTTCGTCTTTTGTCACATTTTGAGCACTTGTATTTATTGTTGCCATAAATTTTTTCTTTTTGAATATATGTATCAAAGAATTTTTGGATAGACTGTTTTTTATTTGATTTTGCAGGAACATGAAATGATAAGTCGTGAATAATTTCTTCTTTTTTTGAAATGAATAAACATTTTTGACATTGAACTTTTTGTATAACAACTCCTGAAAATATTAATCTTAGAAATTTTTTTTCTGATCCTCCTAATTGTTCAAATGTATATCTAAATAATTCCGTAACATCTTGTTGATTTCTATTGTTAAGTTCTTGAGGAAGTATACCTAAAATATTATCTGGTGAAACATATTTTTTATTTGTTGTAGTCATTAATTTAAATAATATTTTGAGTTCATATAAAAATCGTTTTGAAAGTAAGCTTGCTGTATAATTATTTATATTTGTATTGGTTGGGCTATATGATAATTTATCTTTAATGGGCATTTCATTAGAGATATTTTTATTATTAATATGTTTTAAATCTTTACTATCATCAATATTAAAAATGTATAGATTAACAACAAATGAAACAGTATTATATAATGCTTGTAATAAACTATTTAAGTAGCAAGTGTTTCCTAGATTTATTAAACCGACAGGTGGATGTCGTAATTTTCCTTTTTGCATTTTTTTTAATTCAATTGTATCAATTGGTAGCATTAAATATTTAGGTCGTTTTTGTATTAATTTATCTGAATTAATTTGTTTATTTTTTTCTACATTATTATTAACTATATTTATTTCTTCATAATTATTATTTGTTGTAGAATTAACAAGAGATATTCCTTTTCTTTGTAAAATATTTAAATCTTTTTTTTTATCTTTCTCTCTTATAAATTGTTCATAATCATTTGGTCTCATATTATTACTTCTGTTATAGCTAGTAGTATGAGCATTGGTTTGAATCGTTCTAGGATTATTTATTGTTTCATTGTTGTTATTATAATTATCACCATTATTAAATCCTTTAATATTTTCAATATTACTTAACTTTTTCGATGATACAATATTTTCTTTTTTTTCTCTATCGAATTCTATATTTATATAATTTTTTTGTGTTTTTTTATCCATCATATTATTTGAATTATCAGCATCTTCATAGGAAATAGTAGGAAATTTTTTAATTCCATTACTTTGAGGAGTATTTGATCGATTACTTTGTCTATATTTATCTTCATCAAAACTTGTTGAGCCGTCTTTATGAGTATAACTGGTTGGTAATCCTTTTTTATTTCCATTTTTATATTCATTAAAGTTGTTTTCATGCATATATTTTCGAGTATTGCTAGTATTGTTTGTTATTTTATTTTCTGCATGTTCATTATCTGGCATATTATAAAATGAAATATCATCATTTTGATCATTTAATTTTGAAATATTATTATGTTCTTTTTGTTGTGCTTTATTATTACTATTTTCTTCTTCTCCGTTTTCTTGTTCTTCTTTACTATTTTCATTTTTTAATTTTTTTTTTTTTTTTTTTTTATCTTCCGATTTTTTATGTTCATCATCATTTTTCAAAGAAGTAGGATCATCTGGCAAATTATTAAAATGTAAATTTGTAATATATTCTTTAACATTACAAATTTTATTTTTATCTTTATCAAAATAATTATCTTCACTTTCACTATCATTATCTCTAAACATGTCATCGTATGTAATACCTTGATCACAATTTTCATTGGTATTAAATAAAGAGTTCGGTCTTAAATAATTAATATTATTAATTAGGTTTTTATGAAAATTTTTATTTAAATTAAATTCAGAATAATCATGAGGATGTCGTCTGTTTTTGTTATGTGAATCTTCAAAATGTTCAGTATTTTTTTTTTTTTTTTTATTATTTTTTAGATTAAATAGATCTGCTTCTGGTAAATCAGAACCCATTGATAAATTATTTTGTTGATGCATAAACATGTTTTGTTTTGAATTGGCATTTTCTACTGATATGCTGTGAGAGAAGCCTGTTTTATAATCATGCGTTTTACATTGGTTAGAAAAATTATTAAAGATATGATTTAAATTTTTATCTTTTGAAGGGAGAGAAAAATGTTCTACTTCAGGTAATGATGTATTACTACGATTGTATGGATATAACATGGGATTATTTCCAATATTATTTTGTAAGTTCTCTAAGTTATTTATAATTGCATTTATGAGTTTAATAATTTCTGGATCTATTTCATGCTCAATAAATTTCCATAAAAAATAATATTTTTTGAAAAACGGAATAAAATAAACTAAAACTATATGAGAATGTCTAAATATTTTTAAACCCAATACTTTATGATTTATGAAGTAGTAAAATTGTTCTAAACATGCTTTTGCGTTTAATAAATTTGAAATTCTACATATAACTATTTTTATACATATACCTAAAAATACTAGCAATTTAACTTCATTAACATCACTACAGCATATCATATTTTTTTCCTTTTTGCTTTTTTGTATTATGAATTTGAGCATGTTTTTTATTCCGATTGTGTTTTCCTTGGCTTGCTCGGACTGTTCAGCTTCCTCTCGGTTTTCTGCGATGAAGGGGGGATAGAAATATAATGTGAAAATGGATGAAGAACATAACGAGTGAAACAGAACAAAATTAAACAAATGCAAATAAACTGTTGCGATGCAATCAAAATGATGGGTGTGACATACCTGACTCCATGGACTCGGAGGGATGAGTTCCCTGGGAATCGTGAATGTGATCACGAGGGGAATGCATTAAATTTTTTGAATTTACTTCAACATTAACAATATCATTAAAATTGAAATCTTTGATAATATTTTCAACATCAAAAAGGTTGAAATCGTCGGACTCATCATTGTAATTTCCTTTGTTTTGTGATTCAGCATATGTTGAAGAAGCTTTAGAAGAAAGTTTATTATAACTTCTGTTTGAAAAATTGATTGTAGATACCCCACTAATATTACTCATTTTTTTAAAATACATATTTTGTGACATTTGTGAATTAGCTGAAAATATATATTCATAGAATGTTTTTAAAAATATAAGCATAAAATCGTAATAATAATTATTAGTATTAGTTTTTGAAAAAGTAAAGTTATGTATTTTTTTAGTATCCCAAAATAATATACACATTATATTCCATATAGATATAAATTGATTAATATTAATTTGATTTTTTTCAATAAATTTTTTTGAATATAATTTTAATTCATGTTCATCTATTAAATATAAAGTATATATAATATCATTTGAACAATTTTCTTTATATTTTATTAAAAATTTTAAAAAATAATTAAAACATGCTTTTGTTATTTTTTTATTATGTTTCTTTTCTGCTTTCAGCAAATTAAATAAATTTTTTTTTTTATTAAAGTCATCATTTTTATTATTTATCCAATTGTATATTAATTTTAGAAAATATTTTTTGGGTCTAGAACAACGGATATTTAGCCAGATGGAAATAACTAAACTTCTTATTTTACTTTCAGATAACATTTTAATATTTTGAATATTTTCATTAGTTAAACATATTTTTAATAACATTTTACATTCATTATATCCTACATATTCATTTGTTTCAATTTTATTACAAATTTCATCTATTTTTCTTTCAGGATGTTTATCTAATTCATTATTTTTACTTCGTTCTTCTATTTTTTCATTTTGACAATAAACATAATTATCCATTGAATCTCCACTTGAATTATATGATTCAAAAAAATTATCGCATATCATATTTTTTATTTTTTTTTTTTTTTTTCCCTTTTCATTTCCTTCTATACCATCTAAAGTTGAATTACCACGTGTATCATCTTTTTCACTAATTAAGCTGTTTATATCGCCAGTTTTTTCATTTTTCACTTTTTCTGTTTTTGGCATTTTGTCCTTTCCAATTGCAGCATCTTTAAACTTGAGAGATTCATCAAATAATTCATCATCACAAATATTAATTTTATGCTCATAATATGAATTTGAAGAGTTTGAAAATTTATATTTGTAAAATAAATATGTTTTTAAAAACCATTCAGCATAACGAAAATCTATTTTGTCATTAAATAGGTAGACTAAATCTTCTGGTGAAAATTTTCTTTCAAATAAATCATTATCTAGTATAAATAAATAAAACAAACAAATTATACAAGATACATATAATTGTGGATATATGTAGAGAGTATTTAAAATTTCATCCATAATTTTTTTTTTTTCTTCACTAGAGGAATAAAATAATATTTTTCGAATTTTATTAATTTTATTATCATTAGTTAATTCTAAAGATAGTAGAATATTTTTAACAATTTTAAAATTGTCAATAGAATATAAAAAGCTTTCACCATTTTCATAAATCTCATCATCTTTTTCTTCATATTTATTTAAATTATTATTTTCATTTTTTTCATCATCTGTAAATTGTTGATTTAATTTATCCATACCAAATTCATTTACCATACTTTCATTTGACACTGTTCTAGTTACATTTGAATTAAAATTTTTTCGAAATTTCAAAGATTTTTCATCATCTTCAATATTGTCTGTATGTTCATTTATTAATTCTTTGTTTATTTTTTTCCATTTATATTCAGAATGTTTTTTATGTTTACTATTTTTTTCATGTTTTTCATTTTCATGATATTCACCACGTCTATCTTTATAATATCTTCGATCGCGATCATCTGGATTTCTTCTATAAGTTTGAAAATTTGTATAATCATCTATATCATTATGCCCTACCTTTTCACTATATCCATCACTTATTTGTGCTGTTTCATGATGGTTTGTATATTCATTTATACTTCCTTTTCCTCTTGAAAGATGATAAAGTTCTTCTGCAACATTATTGTTTTCTCTTTTATAAGATTCAGCGATTTTCCCATATTTTGACCCTCCTTTATTATTTATAAGTTTTTGAAATATATCAAAAGAACTTAATTTTTTTTTTTCATTTTTTGAATTATTTTCATTTTTCTCATAAAATTTATCTAATGGATTTTCTCTTTTTATTGAATCATTATTTTCAACATTTTTTTTTTCTATTAATTTTTTTAAATGAAAAAAATTACTTGAAAAAAATCCAAGCCCTTTTGTAGTGTAGCCATTATTATTTACAGTAGAGTTATCATTATTGTTTTCTAAGTAATAATTATTTTCTTTGTCTTCATTTTTATGGTGTTTTTTTTTTAAACTTGCATCATAATTTTTATTTAAACCCATTCCATCCATATATTTTCTTTCATGCTTATTGTAAACTCGTTTTAATTCACTTTCTCTTTTTTCATGATCACTACTAGTATAGTTATATCCTTCGATCGAATACGGATTAAATGATTCATCATAATTTTCCAAATTATTTTTTTTATATTTATGTCTATCTTCAACATAATTTTTATTATATTCATAATTGGGATAGCTCATTTTTTCTCGATATTTTATTTTATCTTTTTCTCGAAATTTATCTCTTTCTTTTTTATCATCTTTGCTAGTATGTTTTCCTTTTTTTTCATCTTCCCAATGAAGTAATTTTCTAATGTCATTTTTTCTTTCATCTATATGTTTATCATGCTCGTCTAAAATATTATTTTGAGCGATCTCTCTTCTTAATCTATCTATTTGTTCATTTAGGTTATCTTCTTTTGAAATATAAAGATATGGTTTATTCATTTTCTTTTCCATTTTGCTAGCTGAATACATGTCTTTATTATTTTCATTATTAAGGTTGTATAAATCTTCTTTATTATTTTTTTTTAAATTTTTACTATCCCAAAAAGAACTAAAAAAGTTATTTATATTATTTTCAAATTTAGCATCATCTTTTAATATATCATTCGACTTTCGATTATGTTCTTTTTTTTTTTTTTTTTTTTTTTTATAATTTAATTCTTCTCTTTCGAATTCATTATCTTCTTTTTGTATATTTACTATATGTTCATTATTTTTTCTTTTATCAAAAAAATTAAAAAATCCAAGTTGCATAGCTTGATCATTTTCATCTTCTTCTTGTCCACTTTGAGTATCATCAACTGAAGATATGGAATTATTAAAACTTTCATTTACTGTATGTATTTTTTTTTTCTTTGAATGTTTACTTTCTTTTTTTTTTTTTTTTTCATTTATAATTGCCAAATATGGATCATTATCTTCTTCATCATCTTCTTCGTCTTCTTCAAGAAATTTGGATTCCCATTCTTTCATATCACTATTATTTCCATCGTCTTCTCTTTTATTTCTTTTACTACTATGTTTAGTATGTTTTTTTTTAACTGAGCTTGAAGTTTGGATTGATTTTTTTTTCGTTGTCTCTTTATGATGTTTGTCACGTTTTATTGGTGAATCTAATTTACATAGTTGGTTATCTAAACTATTTATATTAAAATCTGTATGTTTGTTTATATTTTTTATTTTATTCACAATTGTAGGGTTGACAGTTTTATATTTATTTGTTTCTTTATGTTCTCTTATATGTTTCTTAACTTTTCCATATTCATGGGATGTTTCTTTGGTTTCATGATTTGAATCATAATCTTCTTTTTTATCTTCAGTAAAATAAGAAAGACTAATATTGTCATCGTTTAGATATTTTGAATCGAATGTATTTTCAGTATTATTATTTTTTTTTTCCATTTTTTTTTTTTTAATATCTTTTTTTCGATGTTTGCTATAATTATCATGACCAATTTCATCAATTTCGCTACCTTCATCAGAGGTAACTTGATGTTTACTCACTTTTTTTATTTTGGGATTTATCTCGTCTACATGTTTAGCACTCTTTACCTTAGCATTATTATTATTATCACGCTTTGATGAATAAAATGAATTATTTAAATATAAGTCCTTTTTGGAATTATCCTTACCATTTTCATCTAAAATGTTTATATAAAAATTTTGATTATCCATTTCTTTTTCTACTTTTTTAATTTTTATATTATTTGTTTCACTTTTGCTTTTTTGAATTTCTGCACTTATTCGATTATTTTTATGTTCATTATTATCAATTGAGTGATGTGTTTTTTTTTTTAAATCATTGGGAATTTGATCTATATCCATTTTTGCTATATTTTTTTTATAAAGATTATAATCATTAAGATTGTCATTAATTATGCTAGCTACACTTATATTGCTACTTGAATTTATTTCTTGTGGTTGTAGTGTGATTGTATTTTTTTTTTGTATATAATGATCGTCTTTTTTTTTAGAAGTTTCATCGATATCTTTTTCTTTTTTCCATATTATATTTTCTTCATTTTCTGGGACATTATCATTTATTTCTTTTTCTTTATTCTGTTTATTTTGTTTATTTTGTTTATTTTCTTGATTTTCAGATTCTTTATGTTTAATTTCTTTTTTTAATTCCATATGTTCCTTATCTTCACCAAAATGGGTATCATTATTTTTAGCTTCTACTGTCTTCTCTTTATCATTTTCATTTTCCTTCTCACTCAAAAGACTTTTATTTTCATTTTCTTTAGCATCATTATTGGTTGGGTAATTTAACTGGTTCGAGGCGTGGTGATTGTTGGTTTCGTCTACCTTTTTTTCTCGCGCTTGTTCACGTGCTTGTTCATTGGTCTTTTCTCTAGTTTTGTTTGCATCCGATATAGCAGCTGCATCATTGTTTAAATTATATGTAGCTGAATAATCAGGGTTTGCATGATTACATGATGTTGCACTTTTATTTACATTTTCATCAAAGGGAGTTTTTATATCTTCATTGTGTTCATTATCATTTTTATCGCTGTTATTATTGTCGTCTTCAGAAATACTCGGCATTGGATCAAAACTTTCATTCATTATAGTTTTATTATATGAAAATAGGGATTGTAAATTTTTATACTCCCTTATAAAATCTTCATAGACATTATCTTTGACAGATCTTTTTTTTCGACCACTTCTATCCTCATCAGTATCCTCACTTTTATTTGAATGTTCATTATATTCATCTATATCGTCATTTTTATTTAATTGTTGATTACTATTTCCATCACTGTTTTCAAAATGATTATTAACATTTTCATTTGTAACTAATAAATTATTATTTTTATCATTTTTTTCAAAATCACTTTCATCATTCCCTTTGGGATCAGGACGATCATTAGGATCTCTATTTTGTTCATTATTATTTATATTATTTTCTTCGATTTTATTAACTTTGTTTATGTGAAAAATGTCTGAATTATTATCCACATGTTGTGGTAAAAATTCATGTATATCATTTTCAAAAGAGTTGATTGTATTTTTACTTTTTTTTTCACTAGTATTTTTTATATTAGCATGTTTTTGTTTATCATCATTAAGATTATGATTTTCATTTATGTGATTAGGTTCAGAATTATCAAACGGATATGACTCATCAAATTGTGTGCCCCCTTTTTCTTTTTCAGAATTATTAATTTCATCACCAGGATCATTTATTTCCGTTTTTTTGTTTTTCTTTTTTCTCTTGTCCATTTCTTTATATTATTTTAATATAATAATTAAATTCACTATATATGGTTTCTCTTTTATTGTTATATTTTTTTTGTTTAGTTTTCCTCCTTAGTTTAATAATTGTTGGATATGTTTGTAAATATAATATTATTTGATTTCATTTTACCTCCACATTATGAAATAGTTTACATATTTTTCTTTTATACACAATATATATGTATATATATTTTTGTCAGCTAAAATAGAAATATAGAGAAAAAAATATTTACTAGTTATTATATATCAATAGAAAGGATTAATTATGAAAATATTATTTTCATTTCTTGATGGCATATAACTAATAAATAGTAAAGGTATGCAAATTTATATTTTTTTTCTTTATTTTTTCGTCTTGTTTTTTTTTATTTTTTCAAACAAATTTCATAAATTATGGATTATATTATTCCCTCTTATAATTTATAGAAATCGTTGATATATTATCAAATAAGATCTAAATTATTTTTAAAAAAAATTTTTGTTTTTTATTTAAAATTTTATCTTATAATAAAAATGGTATTATATATATATATATTTTTATTTTTTACTATATATATTTTTTATTTTTTTCTTATATATATATTTATTAATTTTATTTTATACTATTATATATTTTTCTCTATACCCTTCTCGGTAGTACTACAAGTATTGCTTTTTTTTTTTTCACAATCATTCTTCCTACAATTTATATATTATAATATTATTACATTTTGTTTCTTCTTCTTATTATTATTATTTATTTTTATCATTCTATAATAATTATTATTATGTTATTCTAAATTTTATTTAATTTTATCTTTCGATTGTTTATTCTATATATATGACTAATTTTGTAGTACTATATTTGATAAACTTTTGCTGTTGTTTTTTTTTTTTTTACTTTTTCTTTCCCTTAGGTATTTTTACTAGGGCTAACATTTTCAATAATATGAAATTTTATTATTTTTAAATTTAGATTATAAAAATTATACAAAATTATGCACAATTATACAATTTTTATACTTTCAATTTGATATGCCCTACCATTTTAAATATATATTTTTTACCTTAAACTTTTGAAAAAAAAATTATAAGTTTTTAATTAATTTTATAAATAGGTATATTAGGACAGTTTATTTGAACTACATTCTTTGTTTTTTTTCAACTCGTCATTATAAAATTTAATGTGTTTATTGGGTCTATCTAATGCATTTCTTATTTATCACATAATATTATTCACATTTACCCCCCCCCTTTTCTATCATATTTTATGTTTCTTATATAAGTTTACATCACTTTTTATTTTGTTTATATATAAGATGGTTAGTCTTTCATAAGGCTATGTAACATACTAAATAATGAATATTTTGTGATAAAGCTTGGCTTATTTTACTGCAGTACCTATTCATGGGCATCGCATAAATAAGCAAACAAAAAGGGGGAGTGTACACATATATGCATGTTACATATGCATGCTACATATACATACTAAAGAGTGAAAAACGTAAGCATTCATACGGGCCCACTTACGGACAATGATTTAACGATGGAAAAGAAAATAAAGCATTGTTAGATGAACTGATATAAATCAAACTTTATTTGGTTTATTGTTTTTATATGTTGTTATACATTTTTATGGGCATACCTATGTAAATGTATATTCATTTGTTATGAGAAAGAGGATGAGAAATGCAACCCATGTTATGTATCCTTTATAGGTTACATACTTTTTTTTTAAGGGTTGTAAAATTTTATTTTTTTCATTTTACGGGAATCGAAACAAGTTTAATTTTTACACAATAAAAAAATTATGTATTGAATTGCTTTATGATTTATTTAGCATTTTTAGCAATTCTTCGAGAATAAAAAATGTTTTGTATTAGTTGTATGTATTGTAAAATATTGCCACCATTTTCCATTTCGATGCTTACGGAAGTTAGTTTATTTTTTTATCACAAATTAAAAAAAATAAATTAATTTAAAAACCCGAAAATTAGTATATGAGAAAGGGCACACAAAATATATAAAAATATGTAAAAATATGTAAAAATATATAAAAATATGTAAAAATATTTATTCTCCTTTACTTATAAAATACTATGTAATACACACTTTTTTTTAGTTATTTCCCTTTATGCACTATTGTAAATTGTGTATGGAAGGAAAATCATGATAACACATGTCTGTGTAAACATATTTTTATTATATTATTTATAAATCTAATATAGAAATTTAATCAATCATATTTTCCATTTAATAGACATTCAATGATCAGTTTGTGCCAATAATTTCCTTCGATTATAATCAGAAACAATATGTTTAAAAATTAAGTTCGTTTTTAAATAATTTTTTTTATACTAAAAAAAGTAAATGAAAATAGGAAATTATTAATATAGAAAAAAAATTATTATGATTTTTTTCCTATTTCATTCAGTTGAAAATATAATAAAATATCTTTTTGAATTATTTTATTGATTATTACATAATAATATATTTATATATTGCTGCACTTTTTTTTAATTACGTTTTTAATTTTTATTGCATAATTTACAAAAATTTTTTTAGTGTTTTTTCGATTTTCATTTTGTAAAATAAATCGTTTGTTTCTTTTTTTCTATTTCTACATATTTTATGTGCAATTTGTTTATTACGATTTTGTTGTTAATTGATTGTTTTTACTTAGTGCTTAATGCAATTACTATTATATTTATGATGTAAATTATTTATGGATCTTTTTTTTTTTCACAATTTATATGTGAATAGAAATTTAGTTGTAAATGGTAATTCTCTTTATATATGCATGTAATAATTAAAGTTTATTTTCTATATAATAGAAAAAAAAAGTATTTATAATTTGTAGCTAAATCGGCTAATCGAAAAAAAGAAAAAAAAACGGGCACACAATATTAAACATATATTATAAGAAGAACATTTGTGTTTTATTTACTTTTTTTTTTTAATCGTATATGTCGAAAATTTTAATAATTAAAAAATGTGATAAAATTAATGTAAATATTACCACCAATTTTTTTAATTCAAATTTGTTTTATTTGTAAAATTTGTAAAATTTGTAAATTTGTATATAAATATATATATTAAAATTTTTTATAGATTTAACTTATTCTCGTGTTGTAAAAGATGTTAAATTGAAAATAGTTAGCAATATAAATTAATAAAAATAAAAAGTAATTAAATCTATAAATGAAAAAAAATAATACATACATTTAAAAATATATAATGCAACCACACTAATATACATTCGATTTAATTCATTCATATATTTGTTTGTACAACACTAATATAAATGCACATATATAACAATTATGTTTCGATTAATATAAAGATCGAAATTTTTTATATAGATTAAAATTCATTTTAAATAGTCAATGTTTTCCACACATAAAAAAAAAATATATAATTGCATATACATTATATACACACAATTTAAACGATTTTAATTTACAAGTTAAAAAAAATTAAAAATAAATAAATAAACAAATAGGGCAAATAAGACCGATAAGAGAAAAACAAAAGATGTACATTAAGTTATAAAGTAAAAAAAAATGAATTTCAAACAGAATAAATATTATATTTTTTTAGTATCTTTGTTTGTTTTGGCGAAGTATAATAATAATGTTGGATCATATAAAACATCAAATTTAGTTTCCTTTAAAAATGTAACTAATTATCGAAATTTAGAAGAACCTATGGGTGAAGAAAATGTAAATGAAAACCCAAAATATTTACAACAAGTTCAACTTGAAGAAGATGAATTAGATGTTGAAGGCAATACTGAAAAAGAAAGTACAACAACTCGTGTAAAAACTAAAAGTGAAATATTAACAGAAGAAAAATTAGCTACAAATGAAAAAACTACATTCATTAATGATGAATTAGTATCTAAATATTTAAACATTTGTGAAAGCGTACGCAATAATACATTTGGTCATGAAAATAATGAATTTTTTCATAAAAGTGATGATTGCACCTTATTTAAAAATCCATTAGATAAGAATAAAACAAGTTATGAAATAATAGGACATGGAAAATTAGATGATGTATCACTTTATGGTATGAATTTTGCATTGAGAGATCTTTCAGCAATTAGAGAATGGAATACCTATATTACTTATTTAAATTATTTAGATTTAACAAAAGATGGAATTGAAGATAAAATGAATAAAAATGAAGTAATCGATCCAACCAAACATACGATAGAAGATACAGATATATATAATAATAATAGTTACATTTATTTAGTAAATGGTTTACCATGGCCATTTAGAAGTCATGATACTCCTTATGAATATTATCAAAAATATTTTCCCGATAAAAATATGCTTTTAGTTGCAAATAGATCAATCAAAAAAGCCTTTAAAGATGTTTCAGGTTATACCAGAATTCGAAATTATGAAAACTTTTTTTGCTTATATTCAAAAAATAAAGATATATATACCCCAGGTCTAGATTATGTCTCATCAATTTTTTATGATGTAAACATTTCAGCATTTTTGCAAAATAGTATACTTAATCAATTATTTCCAAAACTTATCTTTGATTTAAATGACGCATCAAGAAAATATACTAAAGTTGGATCAGCCATGTCTGAAGAAGAAAAAGCAACTTATCAACTATTGTTACAAGGCGTACCCCATAATAAAAAACTTAAATCAGTAGAAAATAAATTAACCAATCCAGGAGATAATGGAGTTGTCGCTACCAACGCCAATATGTTTTGGACAATATTTATTAGCCCAATGTATAAGGTGGCTGAAATTTGTATGGCTTTTATAAAAAAAACATTGAATGTATTCCAATAAAATAATTAATCCATATTATGTGCATATACTATTCTTTAAGAATATGAAGCTATATGCTTTACCCTTTTAATATTTGGCTCTTATTAAAGGGAACCGTATATGAAAAAAAAAACAATGACATAAGGAATGTGCACACACTTTTATGCTATTGTCTTTATAATATTTTGCTTCCATATTTAATTTTTATGCATTACTTGATTTTTTTTCTTGTTTTCTTTTTTTAAGTATTTCACCGTTTTAACACAACCAACAACTTTATATTTCAATTTTTAAATATCATTTAATTAACTCAAAAATGACGAAAAAAATGCCGGAAAAAATGACGGAAAAAATATGAACCGTTCATAAAATAAAAAGGTAGCTAGCTAAAATAAAGGATATGTAGAAAGTTCATATATTTGCACACAAGCATATAAATTAGAATTCCCTCCTCTTTTTCACTTTTATTGTCTCTTTATTATTAATATGAACGGTTTATACTCCAACGAAAAATTGGAAAAATAATGTTTTCCACAAAAAAAAGAAAAAAAATTGTAATTAAAAATAAAGATAATAAAGTATTATATTTATATATAGCTAGATTTTATTAAAGTTTCTTAAAAAGACGAATAAAAATAATAAAATTCAAAAACAAACAAATAAAAATATAAATCGGTACCACTTCACATATGGAAGTATCATAAGTAGTGAAAGGTATTGTACAAATTTTACTGTAATTGGATAAACCAATAAATATAAAAACATAAAACAAAAAAATTATGAAAAAAAATATATACGTAATATATCAAATTAATAATACATAAATTATTATTACAAATTAGGACAAAAAAATAAAAGAAAAATGTAGCATAATATGATAGAGAGAAATATATATATAAGACAAAATATGTCGGATTTTATTTAAAAAATATTGGAGATTACCAATATTTTTTATGGTAAAAAAGTAAAGTATATTTTTCGATGAAAGTTAATATGATTTAAATTTGAACTTAAATAATCTTCATTTGATAGTATATCCAAAAAAAAAGGAAAAGGTACCAAAGGCAAAAAGAGACAAGACCACAAGAGATAAGTATGACTGATAATCGAGTTATTCTTAAAATACCATTGTCACAATAATTATGTCTTACATTAGCCATTAGATTTATTAATCTACTACACTTTGTATTTTCTATTAATGAATTACTTTTTTCGATAATAAGATTTTTAAATATATTTATATGTTCACTAACTTCTCTAAGTAAAGTTAAAATGATTTCAAAATTTATATATTCAATAGATTTTTCAAAATATGTTTGAACAATGGATGTCTTATTTCCTCCAGGCTCATTTTGTGGTGTATATTCTTTCCATGTTATTTTTTCCGTTTTTTTCCCATCTAAATCGCTAATATCAAAAATTTTATCTTTATTAATTTTTGATTTTAATGCCATTATTTGAAGTACACTATCAACATCTTCATCTGAATAAATTAGACTCTTCTTATTTCTAACAGTAATATATTTTTCGTCGGTAACTTTAGAGTCATAATTGATATTATATTTTTTGTTGTCATTTGCACATGAATCATCTTCAAAGCACATTCCATAACCTTCTGTAAATCCAATTCTATTTAAATATGTCATATACGAATTTATTCCCATGAGTTGATAATCTGCAAATTGAACATTCTCTCTTGTTATACATGTTCCTTGTAATGATGTTTTAACAAGTTCGGCCTTAGCTTGATTTATAATTTCATTGTTATCTGTTGGAATGATTACCCATATAAAATCTTTTATCATTGTTGATTGTTTTTTATAATCTCCCTTAATTTTATCAAAATCACCGTTATATTGTGCAATACTGTTATATAAATCCGTTGTGTTTAATGAATCAAGAGATTTCATATATTGGCTTGTAACAGTTCGATCAATAAGTCCTCCATTTGGATTTTTTAAGCAATAACCGATTTTATTTTCACTTAAAAAGTCAAAAGTAAATTCATTTTTTAATATTCGATCAGATATAATACAACTAGTTCCACCTAAAACAGATAAAATTAAAAAGGTTGTTCCTAATGCTAAAACAATAATTGCTAAGAATCCAAAAGCCCCACTAAAACAACCAAATAAATCTGAAATATATTTATTATCCATTGATTTCCCTTTTATTACAAAATATGTAGAGGCTAACATTATTATTAATATAATTAATGAAAATAATATTATCATTATATTTAAAGCCATCATTATGGCTGTAAATTTATTTAGTATATATCGGATTTTAAATTTTTTGTCATATGATTTTATAAGCCGTTCTAAATGATCTATTTTTGTTTTTAAGTCGGGAACATTTTTATTTACTGCACTAATTATAGTATTATCTACATCATTAAATATTTTCGAAATTTCATTTTTTGAAGTATCAATAATGGATTCAGCTTGGCTTAATAAAGTATCTCCCTTAGTAATAATATTGTCCAAAGATTCTCTAAGCACTTTTAAAACTGGATAGGTATGAAGATATCCTTCTTCTAATTTTTTATTATTTTTATCGATGTTGTTTCTAAGCACTTTTAGCATGTTGAATCCGGTTTTATATCCTGCGTAGGTAAAAAAAGAAACAAATGTGACAAAGTAAGTTTATGCAAAAATGGGTGGTAATATGGAAGCGTGCACAAAATTAGAAAAATGAAAAAAGGTGAAAACATCCACAAGAGTAAACCTACTTAAAATGACGGGAAAGGTCTGATTGGTGTTATAATTTGTTTTATCTTTAATAAACTCCTTCGTGGTTTGATATTGATTCATTATAGAAATAGCATCTGTAACAACATGTTCTAAAGAATAGCATTCCGAATTTACATTTTTTGTATCGGGACATTTATCAACAAGAAATTTTTCAATTGTTTTTGATAACCCACATATATTCATATTAATTCCTTTTTGTACATCTATAAAAATAGCCATTCCCAAAACTCCTAAACAAATAAGACAAGAAAGAAAACAACATATGATCAAATTCATTATTATTCTATAACCTCTTTTTTTTACAATCTTTATGACATTATTATTTTCTGCATTTTCATTAATGTTATTAAGTTCGTCAAGTTCATTATTATAATTATCTTTAATGCTATTGCTATTTGTGCTAACCGAATTTCTATTTGCTTTATTTGATTTGGCCCATTCTTCTTCTTTATCTTTATTATTACTATCATTTTTAGATGAATTAAATAATTTTTTCAGTAACCGTCTAAAACATTTAGTATACAAAATAAATGAAGTTAAATAAACAATAATAAAAATAAATAAAAAATATAAAAAGAATATAACATATGGGTTTCTTTCCATAATTCTTATAACACTTTTTCCATTAAAATTGTTAAGATCTTCCATTCTCCATGATGAATATAAACGTTTAAATATAGTTTGATCGAATTCATTTAAATTAATTCCCAGATTTATAGTTCTATTTTTTATTCCGCAAAAATATCCAAACTCATTTTGTATAGTATTATTAAATTGAGTTAAATATTCTTTTATTGATTCTATTTTTTTGATACTTATTAATACGTTGTCAATGTCCCCCATTTTGCTCGATCGTTTTTTTTTTTAATAACAATATTGTCTTTTTTTCTTAGTATATGTTTTCAAATAAATGGGTATTATGTTTTAAGCAAAATAATCAAAAAGGGTACCCCCTGTAATTTCTGACTGTATGTGTAAAAATCTTTTGAAGGAAGTACATCAGCATGAGGCGTAACCAAATTAATAATAAAAATAAAATTGCAATTTTTATCCGTAAAATTGATTTGTACTTATTATATGTAATGAATCAGTAATTTGTGTGCTTTATATTAATATATTCTATGTACTTGGTAAATTTTCGAGCATATATATTTGCTTACAAACAACCACCCGTCTCTGCATAACCCTATTTATGTTATAAATAATCTTAAAACTGATTTTAATGTGTCTTTAAAATGTAATTAAATTATACAAAGTTTGAAAAAGTGTTTTCTCTCGTCTTGCACACTTTGAAATAATGTAATTTGGACTGGTGGATTTTGATATACCAATTCTGTGTTACAACGTTGTGTTATTATTTGAAAAAATCAGAAAAAAAAAAATTAATGAAATAAAAAAATAACAAATTAAACAAATAAAATTCAAAAAAAAACATTAAATATATTTCATTAAAGACAATGTTTGCATGTACATTATAAACGATTTTTATTTTATGCATGTATGCAACCAAATACTGGAATTTTCCATAATATAATTAGTAACACATATATTTGTACTAGTATATTTTTTTTAATTACTTTTCCATATTAATTTAAAGATAATAAACAATTATATATATAATATATTATATGTAAATAAAATGTGATATTATTTTATGAACAAAATATATATTACACAAAACTATAAAAAAAAAATTTTATGCATATCTAATTCAAGTTGAAACTTTTCAATTTATAAAAAAATATACATAAATTTATAAAATAAAAATGAAACGTTTTTGTTGTATTCGAAAAAAATATATATTAACACATTTTATCATTCTGTCTTTGGTTAAATAAAATGAGTGCACATAAATACATTCACATTAGTGATTTGATTACACATGTGTGTAGCATATATTTGCTAACTCGTTATTTTTCAAATCAAACCAGGCAATTGACTCATCAAATTAAACTGTATAATTCTATTTACCCCAGTTATGCATTCATAGAATAAACAATCCATGCTATACAACATTGGGTGAGCATTTTATTCCTTCTAAGGATGTTATACTATCAAGGAGAAAAACGGGGTTTAACCAGGTGGGTAGTTATATATATACGAAGAAAATTATTAATATATACTTTAAAATAATACAATTTTTAAGGTCATATTTATTTTTCTATACCCTTACCAAATATGGTTATACTCACAATTCATATTCAATTTTTTTTTTTAAGTGCTCATAATTTTTGTTCGTTGTTTACAATATTTAATTGTGATATATGTGTTGTTATATTATGCTATCATTTTAAAAAATAATAAATGATAAAAAATGAGATGGCAAAATAATAAAATAAAACGGGTCGAGACACTAATTCTTTGCGCAATTTTCGAGAGTAATCATGCACACTTGTTATGGCATATATATATGCATAATATATAGGAAGGTATAAAAAACAAAAAAGCAATTGGATAAAGTGTCAAGGATTATTAGACATATTTATTTTATTTCCTTTTGAAAAGTCGTATTTGTTTGTCTATATATAAAATATATACACACACATTTATGTAAGCAAAATAAATCATTGCTCTATTATAAGTTTATGCATATATGGATAATAAATCAAATAACAACATCATATCTTATATGAAACCATTTTTATATTGGTCTAAATATATGTAGTCTATGTGTGCATGTTGTATATAGGGAGGTAGGTTGAAATAAAAAGCCGAACCATTTTTTTGTCGTGAATTTGTTTCGATTTGTTTTGTCGTGAATTTCCAAAATTAATAAGGATATATTTATATGATTTTCTTTTTGATTGAAAGGATTGCACAGATTAACAATATGATTATATTTATTACTGAAAATACACAAAAAATTGTAACATATTTGGTTAGCATTTTTTTTTTTTTATTTTGTCGTTTTTCCTTTTCGTCACGACGTTGTCTTTCAGCCGATTCAGGGCATTCTCTCTCAAAACAAACAGATGTTTCTGTAAATTTAGAGCAAAACAATGAATGAATTGGATTGCTACTATATTTTGTTCTTATCTTTATTCCAATATCACATGTCTTTGAGCATGGGGACCAGTCTGTCCATTGATCACAATCATTTAATTCACTTCCATTTAGCATTCTACTATTTAATGGTTGGTTGTTTCTAATTCTGTAAAACATTATTTAAAAAAAAGTTAATAAATATGTGCACGCATACACTTATTGGTTTTTTATGTTTGATAAAGATATGCATGAAAAACATGTTACTATGTATGACAACATGCCAGGCATAGTTGCAAATTTAGATGTTGGTTATCACTTGTTTGGTTGGGATCCACGCTCTAAGAATGTTTCATTGTGTTGAGGGAATAGGTCTAAATAGATAGGAAAAAGGGAATAAATAAGTAAAATAAATGGACAAAAGAAAGAAAAAAAAAAGCGTAGCAACAGGTTGACTATGTAAACAAGACAAAATGAGGATTGAATTTTTTTTTTGTAAAAATTTTCGAATTACGAAGGTATGATTTTATTAAAAATAATAAAAAAAGGTATCTTGAAATTGTGATAAACATTTTGTTTTACAAAATAAATGTGCCGTATTTGTGTTAAAGACAATAATTTATGTAAATAAATATATGTATAAAACTTTATATTTGTTTTATTTATATTTCAAAGTATAGACAACAAATAGTACAAGCCAAAATAATATATTAATTCATACTTCTAAATATGTTGTACTTATTTTTTAATTTTTTTTTTGTATTAAAAATTTTACATTTTAACATATATTATGCATATATAGGATGAGAGTTTAAACAAATGTTGTAAGTATAAATCTGTGTATATTTACAAGCATTTTTATGTATAGCGTTTTAAAAGGAAAAATAAATAGTGAATAAAATAATATATGGACAATAATTTTTTTCTTTTTTTAAAATAAATTATGCATGTAAATATATCATAACATGTTATGAGAATTTTGTTGAGTCTATTTTCAAAAATAAATTTTCTCCTGAACTTTTAAGTGCTAGCTCTACATTTTGGTGCTTATTATGTTTGTCTTTTTTTCGGCAAAAAAATGAGAAAAATAAAAAAAATAAAAAATATATTTACCTTTTTAATTTAATAAAATTGTAAAGACAACAAAATTGGGTTTCTTTAAAAAGGTGTGTATACCTACGTTTGGAAATCGTTTATATTATTTTTTTAAATAATGTAAATTTTTTTAAAAAATTATTATAATATAAAAATAATTAATCATATACAACTATGTATATATGTTATTTGTAGAGAGTTAAAATGAAACCATGAAATATGAGAATTAAGGTACACAAAAAATTGTGTTGTGAAATTTAAAAAAAAAAAAATATAAAAGCTGGATAAATAAATTATAAACATAATAAGGATTTTTCACCGCATAATAAAGTTGTAAATAACAAACCAATACAACAATGCAATGGAAAAAAACAAAAATAAAAAAAATTATAAAAAAAGGGTATATATATTTATACATAAAATAAAGTATAATATGTGATATGAATAAAAATTATAAAATATGTTTTTTTTCAACATCCCTAATTTTTTTATAAATCATTATGAGAGTTATAACGATAAGAGCGGCAAATGCTACTGAGAAAAAATAGGAGGTATTATTTCCTTTATTAATAATATGTTCCAATTTTTGAGCTTTTTGTGCTAATAATTTTAATTCGTAATTATTGTCTATTTTGCTAGTTAATCGATTTGTAATGTCTTCGATATTTTTTTTATGATGTTGTGCATGAGAATGAAATAAATTTTTTAATCCACTTAATTCAGAAGTAAACATTTTTTGAAGATTTTTTGGATCAGTTTTATTAGTAACATTTTTACGTATTTGTTTGATTTCTTCTTGCATACTTTGAATATTATTTTTTAAAAATGCGATATTTTGTGACATGCGTTTATCAACATCAACTTGATAAGTAACAAAGTCTTGAATTATTTTTAGCATTGATCTTAATGTTTCTTCTTGTGAAGATTGACCTACGTTTTGAGATGATGCAATATCATTCATCAAATTATTAATATTTAAATCGTTGTAATTTGCTTCGTCATAATTTTCTTTTACATTATTACTTTCTGTATTATCATTTTCAACAATAATTTCTTGCTCTGGTTCTTTAACAACATAATTTGTATGTACGTTGAAATCAGTTATACCCACAAATGTTGGTAGATATTTATTTACGCTTGTAAGAGATATAGATTTATCTTCATTAAAATTAAAGGAAGAAAATCCAATATAATTTTCTTTAGGTAAATTTTTCTTTATAGTTAAACTATGTATATAACTTGATGTTTTAGCATTAAATAAGTAAATACGTATATCATTTTTTTGGGCTGTTATTTTTACACTGATTAAGCCATTATTTTGTAATATACCTAAATTATAATTTTTTGCACTATTATTATTAATATTTATAGATTTATTTCCATTATTTATTAATGCATATACAGCTAGATCATTTTCTTTTAATTGAAAATATACACATATACCACTAAATGTTTTTTTATAACCATATAATATAACATCTTCTTCATCTAAAACTATTGGGTCGGTAGCAGTGATGGGTGATTGTACTGATATTTTATTTTCTAATATCCAAAATGCAAAACCATTTGTTTTATCTTTTTCATTTATATTTACATTATATATAATATTTTTTGCAGGTTCATCTTTATAATAACTTGAATCAATCGATTCTTTATATTGTTTTTTATAAATATTAAAACTGAAATTAACATCAAACACGTCTGATTTTATTGGGGTATTGTTATATAATATACCCCTTCGATTATATACATTAGGTATAAGCACTAAATAGTTATTAGTGGGTGCTGATGAATAATCTATGACCCATCCATTGTTTAAATCTTCGATCTGAAATGGGGATTTAAAAGAGTGTATTGGGGAAATAATATTTTCATTCTTATTTTTTGATTCACCCTCACACTTATTTATAAACAAAAAAAATATTAATATGATTAAAATATGTATAAATCTTGCATAATATTTATTCATTGTATTTTTATTTTAGTCAAATATGTCAAGGAGATCTTTTATTTTTCTCATTAATCTAGAACTCATAAGTTACTTATCTTCAAAAAATATAAAAAATGACACTGTGAAGCTCTCACGGGTGGGAAA
This sequence comes from Plasmodium vinckei vinckei, assembly GCF_900681995.1. Lineage (NCBI taxonomy): Eukaryota > Apicomplexa > Aconoidasida > Haemosporida > Plasmodiidae > Plasmodium > Plasmodium vinckei. The sequence continues at coordinate 298,651 of NC_051294.1, forward strand.
AGTTAAAAAATGTTGAATAGATATGAATATAATTAATAAAAATAATTTATTTATCAAATTAATAAACCCTTTTGGCTAGAAAAAATGAAACATTATGACAATGCCGCATAAGCTTTGAAAAAAAAAAAAATCTAATATATACGAATTGTAATGTATTTAATCCGCATCGGCAGTATAATTACATATATATATGTTAATTTACCAAATAATAAAAAGTATGAGAATATAATTTTACAGCAAAAAAAAAACGAAAAAATTTGTTTTTGATTTAAAAGGTATGATGATTAATGATACATAAATTTAGTAAGCTATTATGCATACTTTATGATTTGCAATACGGCTATTCCTAAAGCATATAATGCTATTATTTTTTCCATAATAATTTTGTATCGGTAAATGCTTATCAAAATAAAAATAAATAAAAAAAATAAATGAAAAAAAAATGGTAAGCATGTAATAAAATACGCGAAAAGTAAATGAAAAAATAAATAAAACTGGCATAATTTCAATATGTGCAAAATGGCAGCAAAAAAATTAAATAATACGAAAAAAGCATATTGCCTTTTTTACCCCTTTTAAATAATAATAATAATAAATAAGCAAGGAAATGAAAATTGCACAATGGGATATTCATTATTTCACGATAAAAATAAAATAAAATGGATAGTTTTTTAATGTGAATTTATGTAACAATAATCTTCACCTTAAAAATGAAGGTGTATATATATAAGCCGTTTTTACTTTGTTCTAATTTGTTATTTCGTCTTAACGCCGTAAAAGAAAATATAAAAACAAAAGCATTAGCCTTAATTAGTATAACATAAAAGTAGAATGTGTGACTATTCTCATTTCTTTTTATAATTATTTTCCCCTTTATATATATATATATATATATATACATTTTATGAAAATTGATATCATTAGCGAAAAGAACGAAAAATGTGCAATAATACCAATTATTTGCAGGCACCTTGCTTGTTCATATTTTTTTTGTTACACATTTGGTCTGGTATGTTACCTGTATAAGCAAAAGTATATTTATACCTATTTTTTCAATACACTATAGTGTAAATAAATATAAAGAACGATAAATACACCCAAAAAGATTATAATAACCCCTTTCTTTAACTAGTGTATTTATTATATCGACATATAACTGTGTAATTGAACTTCAAACTGCAAAATGATATTATTATTATTGCATTTTGTTAAAAAATATTATGAATAGAGAATGTAAAAAAGGAAACAAAATAGCTATTTGTTTGCATTTTTTTTTTTGTGGTTACAAATGTAAGCATTTTAGCTGACCAAGTAATAACAAAAATGTAGGAATGAAAAAATGGCTAAAATGGGGTTTAAAAACCTATTACTACAGTATTAAACCATGAGAACATAATAAAATTAAAAAAAAAAAGGAAAGGGGGGAAAGTACACACTATGCAGACAAAATATATCGTAGTTCTTTGATAGATTATATGGTCTTATATAATCATTTATATATTTTTTTTAATCAATGGAAAAAATGTTTACAAGTTAAACTTGTGAATATAATGAAAATACATTTTATATGGATATGAATATATAATCCACAGATTTTTTAAAATTGTTATACGTTTGATATGTTTTTTTATTTTTATTTAAGACACAATTGGGGGATGTAGATATATATATAAAAATTTGAAAGTATCATGGAATATTATTTAAAATATGTAAATATAAAAATTTTAATATTTAAATAAATATTTGTACATACATGTATATTAGGCCTTATTCTATGTTTTACCAAATTTGGTATACACATGCGTGCACACATGTGTCGTTTTAAAGTTCATTTTTTTACCGTATATTTAAGTGGGAAAAAAAATACACACACATATAAAAATAACATAATAATAATATTCTTTATCTTTATATAAGTTATAATTTTTTGTTAAAAGCGTAAAAGAGTGGTATGCTCCAAAAAAAAGATAAGCCTTTCCCTAATGTGGAACATATGTACATACAGATATATGTATGTATCCTTGTCTGCTTAAATGTAAATAGAATGCATTTTTTTAAAAAAAAAATTTTCAACCTTTATTTCATTACAACATATTTTATAACAAGTGGATAAATAAAGAGGAATAGAAAAAAAAAATAATCTTTTATATATATTTATGTTAAAAGATATAATGAACGAATATGGTAATCAGCTTTATTCTAATCAGCCAATAATAATTGACAATGGAAGTGGTTATATAAAGTCAGGCTTCGCAGGGGATGATGCCCCTAACCTTGTATTCCCTTCCTAGTATGTAATGAATATGTGATTAGTTTATGCATATACAAAATAAAAGACAGAAATATATACACACAACAATAGTATGTATCATATTGTTATATATAAATTTCAAACATACCTACTTTTTATTTTTTAGTGTTGGACGGCCAAAGTACAAGAGGGTTATGGCTGGAGCAGTAGAGGGGAATTTGTTTGTGGGAAATAAAGCAGTAAGCAAAAATAAATAGATCAAACTAAATAAATTATAAAATAAAATAAAATACTTATAGACATTTAAATTTATAGGAAGAATATCGAGGGTTATTAAAAGTCACTTATCCAATAAATCATGGAATTATTGAAAATTGGAATGACATGGAAAATATTTGGATACATGTTTATAATTCATTAAAAATAAATTCAGAAGAGGTAATAATATACATATGATATAAAAGTTTATATTTTTTCGATTTTTTTTAATATGTTATATTCATTACGATATATTTTTATTGCATAGATTTGAACAGCTTTTCATTTTATGTTTTTCTTTTTCGCGTCTTAGCATCCAGTATTATTGACAGAAGCCCCGTTAAATCCACAAAAAAATAAAGAAAAGATTGCTGAAGTATTCTTTGAATCTTTTAATGCCCCAGCTTTATTTATTTCTATACAAGCAATACTATCTTTATATTCATGTGGAAAAACAAATGGTACAGTTCTTGATTGTGGGGATGGTGTTTGTCATTGTGTATCCATTTATGAAGGTAAGACGAGAAAAAAAAAAATAAAGTAATGTATAATATATTGAAAATTGGGTTATATTGTAGAAAAATAATTCATACATATTTTTTTTTAACAAAGGATACAGTATAACAAACACTATTACCAGATCTGACATTGCAGGACGAGACATTACTACATATTTAGGATATTTGTTACGAAAAAATGGGCATTTATTTAATACGTCTGCTGAAATGGAAGTAGTAAAAAGCATGAAAGAAAATTGTTGTTATGTCTCGTTTAATATGAGTAAAGAAAAAAATACTTCAGAAAAATCGCTTACAAATTTGCCTTATATACTCCCAGATGGGTCACAAATACTGGTAAGTTAATTTTTTTATTAAACCGTATTTTGCATGAACAGTCAGAACATGTAGAGGATACCTCATGGGGTAGTTACACACTTGTATGTATGTATATATATAATGCTTTTTTTTAATTTAGATTGGATCTGAGAGATACAGGGCCCCGGAAGTTCTCTTCAACCCGTCCATTTTGGGACTAGAGTATTTAGGTTAGACAAAAATATGACTTCAAAAAAGTGAACTTGATTTTGTTTAATTAAAAAATATAGTAATAAAATGATTGTACACATACATGTTTGAATTTACTTGTGCAGGGTTATCTGAGTTAATTGTCACTTCTATAACGAGAGCAGATATGGATCTGCGAAAAACTTTATATTCCCATATTGTACTGTCAGGAGGTACAACAATGTTTCAGGGTAATTTTAATAATAAAATGTATGGATATATTATCATAATTTCAAATAATTTTATATTCTTAATATATTTATATATACTTACATTTTTAAAGGTTTTGGAGACAGACTGTTAAATGAGATTCGTAAATTTGCCCCCAAAGACATCACAGTATTTTAAAGAAAGAAATAGTAGAGCTTTATGAATTTTGAAATATTTTGTTTTAAATTTTATAAATTTATATTTTTTGATTTTTATAGATCCGAATTAGTGCTCCCCCTGAAAGAAAGTTCAGTACATTCATAGGAGGATCAATATTAGCTTCCTTAGCAACATTTAAAAAAATATGGATTAACAAACAGGTTAGTAGAAATGACTAGATACATACATATAGAGAGTATATCCGAGAGAATGCTATGATAAATATATACATGATACTTAATATTACATTTTATAATTTTTTAAAATATTTAATAGGAGTTTGATGAGTATGGTAGTGCAATATTACACAAAAAAACATTTTGATAATTTTTTTTAAAAATTAAATTTTGTTTGAAAATGTTTATTTTTGAGGAAAACATTTTCTCATTTATTTATTTTTTGCATAAATCGAATTAAAAACAACGACACTTCAAATAAAGTTGATAGTTCATATCACATGCAATGTATATATAGAAATTCAATATAATGATATATATGCAAATAAAAGAAAAAAAAATATGGACACACACAAATTCACATTTATATTGTCCATTATATAGATAAAAATAAAATATATTAAGTATTTAATAAATTAATTAAAAAATAAGTATATATATGTGTGTCTAAATTATTGGAAGAGCTTTGGACGGATACAAAAAATGTGTGTATTCCTCTACTTTTTTTATTACAACTATTAGGATTAAATATAATTTTAAGGCTTCAAAGTATTACAAAAAAAACATAAGGGAGATGTATATATATTACTATCTAATCAATTGTAAAATAACTCTCTATATCTTTTATGTTGTAATTTTTAGATATTCTGTATTCTGTAAATTTAGACAATATTTGAAAGGGTACGAATATGTAAAAAGTGTAAAGAGTGAAAAATATAAAAAATATAAAAAATATAAAAAACTGTTTTACCTTTTAAGAGTCGCAATTTGATAAGACGGTATTTTTGAGCATAGGCATTCTTTTGATCTGAAAAAAAAAGTAAAATATGTTATGAACAATTTTCATTTTTATTATTAATTAATATAGATTTTGTGGAATTACCATTTGGTATATTTTTTAATTTTTCATGAATAATTTTGTTAGCATTCTTATTGATAATCTAAAAGTAGGGAAATGAATAAAATATTTCTATATAATTATAAAAGTGGTTATATTTAAAAAAGATAGAAAATTAAATCAGTACCTCCAAAATACTTGTTTGAATTAGTGGATTGGGACATTCTTTTTTTATGACTGTTTTTTCTTTTTTTATTTCTTTTATAAAAGTTGTAAAATATTTGTATATAAAGAATAATAGTTCTGTAAGCTGAAAATAAATTTAAAAAAAAATGAACATAACATATTTGCTAGTCAGACCAATGAAAGGGGTATAAAATATTTTGTATTATTAGCAAAGTAAATCATAATATTTTTATACATGGAAAAATATGTATATATATATAATATATATATATATTTTTTGTAGATTATTACCTTGTTTTTATTTTTTAATCGATTAACTTGGATAGATATAGTATTTGCTTGCCACTTTCGAGTAGCCTTAACATAATTAATCATACGAGGATTATTTTTTTGTTTGTTTTTTTTAAGTCTGATTGCATATTTGTTGTGATATAAACAATTTTTTATAATAGTTTCATTAGATATATATTTAAACTTGTCTCTATTTATATTTAATTTTACACACGTTTTTAATGGTGTATTTAAAAATGTTTGGATGTATAGAGAATTGTCTGAAAAAGGGAAAGAAATAATAAATGCGTATATATGTAATAATACATGTTTGTGTAAAATAATTTTAGTATGTCTTACATTTTTTTGAGAATAAATAATATTTTTTTCTCATTGAAGGAAAGTGAAAAGTGTCGTTCAATATAATTATTTTATTTTGATCGTGTTTGGCATGGGATTTTTTTTTATCATTTTGACTGATCAAGTGATAGCAATATAAATATGCAACTTTTCTGGCAATTTTCCAGTATTTTTTTTGATTAATTAGTGTAGGTTTTATGTTTTTACTTCTACTAATGTTTGATAAAAAAAAAAGTTTATTTTTTAGACATCGTTTTTTTATGTCAGGGTAATATATTTTCGTTTTGGGGTTTTGCTTTTTAAAAATAAAAATTTTGTTAGTTACTACTGCAATGTTATTTTTTTCATTTTTTTTAATTTTCTTATACTGATTTATATGTCTTTTTTTATTTTTTGTAGAATAAAATTGTTTCTCAATATAGTCTGGTGATATATTATGAATAGAAGTTTTGTGCTTGGATAAAAAATTTTGAAAATGTTTAGAAAATTTTTTATAAAATATAAAAAACGTTTTTGGCTTAACTATACGGTTTAATATTTTTTTTCTACTTATTTTTATGCCAGTTTTAGTGTTGTCATTTTTGTTAGCGTGTTCATAGCGATAGCCAAAATGTTGAACATGCTTATGCTTAGCATTTTTAAGATGTGTATGGGGGGAAACGCATAGTTGCTTTGTTTTGTTTACTTCTTTTCCTTTTTTTACATTTTTAATTTTGTTATAGACGGGATTGAGAGAGGTTTGCAAAGCTGAGCGAAATGGAGAGTCTCCCAAGGAGGGGGTAAATAAAGTTTTATATAAATGTATTAAAGAAAGGAAGGATATATTTATTTTTTGGCCTCCATTATTATTATTACTTATTTTGCTACACCATTTTATTAGTTGTATGAAGAATACCTTTTCATAATTATGTTTATATGATATGTTTTTCTTTTTTAAGTTATATAATAGATAAATAAAAAATAAAATTATTTTTTTTTTTTTAATTAAAAAGTTGATTAATGTATCTTTTCCACTACATGGAGGCCCATAAAACATAAAGAGAAAATTCATTTTTTCATCTCTCTTTAAATATGAAAAAAAATCGATAAAATAAATAGGGGGCCTAACTATAAAAAAATTGAAAAAGAGAAAGATAAAACTATTCTATAACATTTTAAGTGTATTTAAAAAAAAAAAAAAGAAAAATAATTAACATAAATTTTGTATAAGTTTATAACTTTAAAAAATAATATGAATATTTTATATTTAAAAATTATTCTTGACGTTTAAAAAATTAACATTGTATAGTCCCAAATTTGATTATTGTTATATTGTGAAATTAAGATATACTATTTATTTATCTATCTATTTTTTAAAGTAAAAATATTATTCATATAGCAATCTATATCAAATGGCTTAATATTTATTTTATTAAATATTTGTTTCATGTATGTTTTTTTATCATGTTGTTCAAAGATGTTAAATATAGCGCCCTTGTTGTTTACTCTGCCTATTCGTCCACACCTATGCACATACTCAGTGTTATCTAAAAAAATGTAAAAAAAAAAAAAGTAATAAATAGTAAATCCTACTATTGCTACTTTAAATGTGAATGGGAAGAACATGCTTCCTTATTCATGTGTATATATAAGTATTATTTTTTATGCTTTTTTTATGCTCACTTAGAGGCATGTCAAAATTGATGATGGTCGTAAAGCCAATACAATTAATTCCTCTATATAACAAATTAGTTGATATAAATAAAAAGTTGACATATTTTTTTAAATTTTTATAATTGATTAAATCATTTTTAGAAAAGTTTGCATAATTAATATCTTTAAATATTTTTTTTTTTTTTTTTTCATTTCTAGAAAAAATTGTTTGTATATCAACATCAAATTTGTTTCTAAATAAACTCCATAGGTCCATGACTCGTTTCTGTTTTGGAAAAAGAAGAAAAATGTCGAGAAAAATGTCGGGAAAATGTATAGAAAAATGTCGGGAAAATGTATAGAAAATGTATAGAAAATGTATAGAAAAATGTCGAGAAAAAGGACATTAATAAATGAGTCATTTTTTGGCTCACCTTTGTGTTACAGAACACTAAAACATTTTTGTTGAGAGGATTGGAAAAAAGGATTTTTAAAAAATTAGACATTGCATTGTTGTTTTTGATTTGACTTTTTTTATTATAACAATAATTAAAGTGTATTAAATTTTTAGGGACTTTGATTGTTTCCTCAATTTTAAATAATGAGTTTATTATTTTTTCTTCTTTTTCATAATTTATTGGGGATGGATCAGTTGGTTGTTCGATTGGATCTTCTTGTTTTACATCTTTACCTAAAAGGCTAGTTAAAAGTCTTTCTGAAATAAAATGTTTGGTGTATAGGAGATATGGGTATATAGCCGATGTTGCACTACAACATATCACGTTGGTAATTGATGGGTTTTTTTTTTTCGTTTTTTTTGTGTAAATACTTTTTAATATTTGCGAGAAAAATGCATTTTCCAACTCAACTTTGTTCTTGTCTTTGTCCTTTTTAACGTTGTTCTTGGCTTCTCCCTTTTCAACGTTGTTCTTGGGTTCTTCTTTTTGAACTTTGTCCCTTTCGAACTTGCTAAAAAAGAAATCATATTCATCAAAAATAATAGTATGAACATTTTCAAGGGTTATCGTTTTTTTTTCATTTATTATAGTGTGTACTCTTCCCGGAGTTCCAACATAAATATTTATATTTATAACATCATTATTATTTTCTTCACTTTCTTTTGTTATATTAATTTTAGGTTTTCGTAAATTTTTTAACTGATATTTTATATTATTTCCACCTATTAATAAATGGACATTCATATTTATTTTATTTTTATAAAGAATGTTTATTTTTTCAAGATACTCTTGTTGTTCCTCAGTGATATAATCAAATTGTGTTAGAGATTTATTTATTTCAAAAAATTTAGAAGCATATGATTTATAAAATGAATTAATTATGTCTTTATACAGCTCATAGATTTGTACAGCCACCTCTTTATTGTATGTCAAAATGAGGATATCATTTTGTTTTACTTTTGTTTGTTCATTTTTATTGCTATTGTTAGGGACCGATTTGTTGCCTTCCTCATTAAGTACATAATTTAAAATATTATTTTTAAGAATTTCATAATTTTTATCGATAAAGTTAGTGTTTACTTGATCAGAACAACAATAGGAAGTTGTATCATTTATTTTTTTGGTTTTGTAAAATATTTCATTTTTCTTTTCTTCATTATTATTAACATTTTCAGAAAGTTTTAAATTAGTAATTTGTTGAAAAATTGGAAGTAAATACATAAAAGTTTTTCCAGTTCCCGTTGGACAATGTAAAAAAAAAGTTCTTATCAAATTTTTACTAGCATTATTATATTTATTAATATATATTATTTGTTTTGCCATCTTATTATCTTGTGTCTGAACATTTTCTTCATTAGAACTTTTATTTGTGCACCTCATCAAATCATAGGATGCATTATTTAAGAAATACATGATCATTGGGATTATTTTTTTTTGGTAAAATGTTGGATTATCTATATTGTTATACTTCAAATATACGTTGATGAAGTTATCATAAATGCCGATATCCTTAAACGTGTCTGCTTTGGCTATTTCTTCCTTCGCTTCTTCCTTCTCTTCTTCATCTTCTACTTCCTTCTCTGCTTCCTTCTCTACTTCCCCCTTTGCATTTGCATTAAAATCGACGATGGTACTGAACAAGTTCAACCTTTTTGCCTGACTTTCAAACTCTGCTGGGACATCATTTTTAATTTCAATCTCCTTTCGAAACCCATCTATACTTTTTCCAATTTTTAATATTTTTCGTATGTCTAACTTGTTTGCAATTTCGTCACTTGTGCTTTGGTCGTAATTGGGAGGAGCCTTTGTTTCATTCGTTTCATTCGTCTCCTTTACTTTATTTGGCTTAGCTAGCTTCTTCGTCTCCTTTACTTTGTTTGGCATAGCTAGCTTCTTCGTTTCATTTACTTTGTTTGGCTTGGCTAGCTTGTTCTCTTCCTTTACTTTATCTGCCTTTTTTGGTCCATTGTTTGCGAGCATTTTTTGGAGGATCTCATTTTCGGTGATATCTATTTTTGCATTTTTCTTATTTTTGTGTATTTCAAATTTTCTCGTTTTTATGTTTAATTTTTGAAGGGATTGATTCAAATCTTTATCAAACATGTTTAGTATTTTTTCTTTCTTTTTCTTATTTTTGTTGTCCACTATTTTTCTATCTCGTTTTTTATTCCCATCTTGTTCAGCATGTTTTTTTGAAAGTCGATTTGTTTTTTTCAAATTTTGTACATGCTTATTATTATTTACTATTTTTTGGTTATAACTATTTGTGTAATTTTGTCTTCTTCCTTCATTTTCATTTTTGAGTATTTTTTTAATTTTTGTAACTTCCTTTTTATTGTATTTTTGTTTCTTATTTAAGTAGATTGTTTGGTGGGTATGTCGTTTTCCCCATGTTTTGTCATATTTTTTTTTTTTTTTTTTTTTTTTTTCATTTAAATTTATTATATTTTCATTTTGGCTAGCTAGCCCATTTTCTTCGTTTTTGTTTCCCTCATGTTTTAGAGTAAAGTTGTCTTGATATTTTTCATTTTTCAAATTGAACTTACTTCTATTTTTTAAAAGATAAATATTTGAGGAAAATTTTCTTTCCCATTTGTTGTTTATAATTAACGAATTTTGTTTCTTAAAGAATGTAAAACAATTTCCTTTTAAAAAAAAACAAAAAAAAAAAAAAAAGCAGGTATACCAAATGTGGAGAAAAGGGAACATTTATGTATGCCAAGCAAAACTGAGGAATTACATTTTTTCAATTCAAAAGTTAAAATAAGAAAACAAATATATACATATTCGGAAAAAAAAAAAACAAATAAAAAATTTGAAAATATTTAATATTTAAAAAATGTAGAAAAATATGATAAAGAAAAATAAAAAAACTATAACAATGTAAAGAAAATTAAAATGAAGGAAGTGGAAAAAAAAACGGTAGCCTATATATGCACATATTTTTGAAACAGATGGATTAGGTTTTTTTTTTTAAAATAAAATTTTTAATAATTTTTAAAATGGTTATGTATAATTAATGAATGCTGATTTAAGGGACATTTGTATTTGTATTTTTTGATTAACACTTCAAAATATGATATAAGAAAAAAAATAATGTCATAATCCATCGAAATAATTAAAAAAACAATTTCTTTTAATTCTTCAGACATAAAT